>NW_010424756.1:54844-57502 GCF_000710305.1 Buceros rhinoceros silvestris
AGTTACATACAATTCTTAGCTGTGTGAACTTTTAAGAACGTCAGTATTTTCATCATAGTAGAAAACTTTTTCTTGAAACATGAATCTAGCCAATATTAAACTTTATAAGCTGTGAGTACATTCGTATTTTCAGTTTTTAATACTTTTTGCTGTAGAGAGTTGAATCTATTTTATTCTCCTTTCTCTTAAATCTCTGGATATTTTTTTTTTTTCAATTTCCCTATGTGCAAAACAGGTGAATTTTTGTTTATTCAAGTTTTCATTAAATTTGTTATTAGGTAAACAGTAAGGATTGAAAATTTACATAGTGAAGTATCCAAAATTTTTGAGTGATCGAAGGCAAGGTGATTACAATGGAAACTTTTGTCAGCTTTGCTTCATAGCCTTGAAGTACAAAATATCTCGGAACTGAACTCCCTAATTTGTCTCCCCATATTTTTAGGGGATTCACATCTCTGGTTGAACCTGATATGAACAATCCATGGCCAATTGCTTAAAATCTACCATGCAAACAAGTGCTAAATATATATGTACTCTGGACGATGATCAAGCATGGCAGCGTTGGAGCTGCTCTTACTGATATCTGAGCTTGTTTCCCTTAGCTGGTGTTTCTTTAGTTTCTCTCTGTATCCCTTGTATATAACACCTGTAAGACTAATGCATTTTAAGCTTCTGCACTGCATCCCATAAGATGAGGACAGACTAACTTCCAAATGTATAAATGGTGCTGAAAAGTACATTCCCCTTCATATGTAGTCTGTTCGGAAGAGTGCACATTTTCATTGTTTGCTAAGCTGGTCCTATGGTCCAGTCTTCCTGAGACACTGACCTTGCATAGTGTCACTCAAAGTTTGAGAGTGAATTCTTTCTGGTGACCACATAACAGTGAGATAGAGTGTCTCATTTCTTTCCCCCAGCATTCTCCTGGTGAGCAAAGAAAACATGTCTGAGCATGTTTTGAGTTGGCCCCATCTCTATTAACGAGTGCTTAATCCAGCTTACATGCCTTGGTCTGTCTTTATGAAGATCTTAGTCTTTTCCTTTAAGGATCAGTTTCATTTTAAGACAAATCAGACTAGTTAGGTTGCACATACTTTTGTGTAAAACTTTTCCAGGTAATTTCAATGCCATTCCAGTTTTCTGCAAACAAAATGAACAAGAATGTGCAAGACAATGAATTACTGTTTTCTTTTTCTAGCATCCTGACAGAAATCCTGAATGCATCATAGTTAATGTTAATAGATGTGGATCTGGGGAAAAGAAAAAAAAAATCAAGAGAATAGTCAGAAACATTTCATATCTGTAGAATTTCCTTTAAATAGGGTTTATCTTTCTTACAACATGGGGGGATTTTTTTGCTTGCTTTGCTAGTTTAGAACCTGATGCCAGACCTGTAAAGAAAAAACATGTTGCCCACTACACAAAATTCGAAGATATGCAAAGATATTTGAAGGTAATGCAGAAGACACTTTAAGACCATTGATAGTTGATTTTCTTTGTGTTATCAACGTACTCAGTTTCATTTCTGATAATGGGCTAGGTGTCTGCTGTGGCTTAAAATAAACCTCATTTTACTCTTCAGTCTTTCAGTGCTTTAGAAACTGTGTTAACACACTTTAGAATCACGTTGACATTATTAACAAAATCCCCAACCCAGTATGAATGAATAAATGGATGCCCAGCAGTCCAGTGTTGCGCCAGCCTGGTGGTGTTTCCTGGCTTTGTAAGACCTAGTGTCAAGTGGGAGCAGGCAGAATTTAGAAATCCATGTGTCGCCTTGGATGGGAAAGGATTCGTCAATGTAGTGGGCATTCACCTGTGGGAACGAAAGGATTTGAGAGGACTCAAAATGATTCTTGTTACCAAGCTAGGGGCCTGTCAAACTCCAGGTGTGTTCTTGTGTAAAGGAGGAAGTGAAGTGTTCCCTGTTTCCAGTCTCTAATTCCCATATTCCCATGTCACCCTAACACCTCGAAAAATGCAGGTCTTTGTGCCACATGCTGTGCATAATACCTGTGATTTCAGTGCTCCTACAAGCATGTAGGTCCTGAAGGAGTAAGTCAAACATTGGTGTATACTATTACTAAAGAAAGATTTCTCTTAGTAACCTTTATGACCCTTGTGGCTGAACATGAGCTTCCTGTGCATCTTTATACATTGCACAAGAAGTGCCACAGTAGCATTAATGTGTATTTTTCTGTCGTTTCTAACAGGATTTGGGCGTGGGTGAGGAGAGGGAAACCTTGCCTTTGGACTGAGGAGTTAATGCGTTTTGTTAAGCATCCGCTCTTCTAGCTAAGGGCATGAGAAAGAAAAGGGTGGGAAAAGCGAGTTAGGTTCAGACAAGCACAGTTCTGTTTCTGAACGTTTTGCTTCCTTCTTTCCGTGGCACCCCTCCTCGCACATACCTTAAATCCGCATATCACCTCTCTGCATTTCTTCATCTATGTCTCTTTCTTAGAGCTCTGAATTCGTTATATGGAGTAGTGTAAATCAATAGTAAATGCTAACCGCCCACTCTGTACTCAGTTACGCAATATCACATACCGTGTACACAGAGACAAAAAGGGAAAAAGCACACGCAGGCTTTACATTCAAAAGCTCTTGCATAATTTTGCTTTTCTACAGCCAAAAGAAAAAACAAGGGCGGGGGGGGGG
>NW_010424756.1:57597-70642 GCF_000710305.1 Buceros rhinoceros silvestris
GGGGGGGCGGAAAAAAGGAAATAACAGATGGGGAGACTTGCAGATTTTTTCCCTTTTCTCAGGCAGTACAGAGGGGAGTTAGTTTAACATCTATGGTCATTTCTAATTGCCCTGTGCTGCAGCTAAGCAAGGCAAACTTGCTTGTGCTTTAAAATAAGACTTTTTTTCCAGCTTTCACGATGTGGTGCACTTTCCAGGTAATATGAGAAAAACTATTATGAAGTTTTTAAGGCTAAATTGCTTATTTGCTTAGTCTTAATGGAAAAAGGAGGAGAAAACCCTCACTTTAACTACTTGATACATGTTGCAAAGCAAAAGAGGGACAACGAGTAACGGAGGTTGGATTGAATTCTCTGGCGTGGTTTTGTGCCTTTTTTTTTTTTTTAATCTTTCTTCCTTTCTGAAAAGCAAAATCTCTCTCAATGTAATATTTATGTAAAAAGCCAGTTATGTAACTCTCGCCTGCCTTTCGCTTTTGTTACCTCTCTGGACTGTACAGCTCTACTGTTTTTCCTCACGACGGATTGTATTAAAACCTGCAAATCCTGATGAAAGGAAAGAACGACCGGGTGCCCGCAGCAGAGACTTTAATTTCGAGCCTTTTTAAGGGCTTCAGGCTGGAAGACAATGGATCTATTTAAGATCTGGTTTTGGCTGGGGGAATTCTTATTGAGTATTTTCCTGTCACAGCGCGCTCTGGAACATCCCTGGCTTCTGCACAGTGTTCCTATCTCTCCTCCTCTCTCTTCTCCACATCCCAACACCTCCCCCCCCGCCCCAAACTTTGGATATATACAATGTAAGCTTTTTCCCTCTCCTCTCCTGACCTTAACACAAGTGACAGGTCAGTCTCTGCAGAACAGCGAGTGCAGAAGCATAGTGAAATTTTAGGTTGTGCTCATTTTTATTTCATTTAAGTGATTGAGGTCCATAGAGAATCAGAGATTCTTTTGATTAGGATTGTTGGGATATTTTAATTTATTTCTGTCAAATGCAAGTAAAAAAAATATGTAAACCTGCTAAAAGAATAAAAACTGAAGGATTGGGGGGGGGCGTGGTGGGGGGTGGTGTATAGTGTTCAAAATGGGGAGGAAAAGAGCCAATACTAAGAAAAGTTCATACTTTTTGATTGCAGGTAAAAATTATTCCTGTACTTATTGCAACGAATTTCTTCCTAGCTGTATCCTCTGATGATCTGACTTGTTTGTGGTTGCAGGCATTGTGTTGGGGTTTGTTTTCTTTTGCCCTTTACAAACCGTTGTCTGCATGCACGTTCTTGGACAGATTCTTCCCTGGTGTAATGTTGCTAATTCTGTTGATGTTATGTCAGGAGTCTATTAGGTAAACTATAGAGCTGTAGGGCTTGATTCTCAGTTATTTTAAAGTATTTTTCTGGCATCGGAATGGAGACATAAGATGAGCCTGTCTGTGAATTATGCCCAATTCAGGCATAATACAAAAAAAAAAAAAAAAAAAAAAAAAAAAAAAAAAAAAAAAAAAAAAAAAAAAAAAAAAAAAAAAAAATAGTTAAAGCTGACATCTTTCAACAGCAATCCCTGAGACAAGCTTAAAATGAGTTTTGTGAAAACAGGAAATGGAATATTTTAAGCTCTGTAAGTATACTATAAGCTGTATATTTCACCAAGTTCCTGGAGAGCACATATATATTCAAAAGCATCTGGGAACACCTGGATTCCCTGCTTGGTTCTGAAGCCAGCCCTTGCTTTGGCTCTGGGCAGTGAAAACTTCGGCCTCCAATTCTGTCTCAGTACAGAATCTCTTAGGGATTATATTAATAGATACTTGGTTTATTTTGCCCTACAGAAATATTCTAAAGCTATTTTATTAATGTTTATAAAGTGGATTTAAATGCACAGGGAGAAGGTGTTGAAATAATTTGGAGAGGTTAAAAAATCATTTAAGCTTCAGGCCAGTGTTGCCACAAAGACCAAATTGTGGGTGCCAACCATATATAAGTATTAGTTGGAAATCAGATGACGACTCTGGTTATCAGAGGATTAAGTTCTGCAATACTATCCTATAGGAGTTATGGGGCCTGGAAACCTCTGTAGTTTTAAGATGGGGCTGAATCAACGTATCAGTAGAAGTTTATGATGTGGTTGCATGCAGTGGAGGACAGTAACCGCCTTAAAATCCCTTATTCTGGTGTCCCTAATGGTTGTCCACCCTTTATAAATTGCTTGGAAGATGTAAACTGCGTAGCTTTACAAGGAGCATCATAAATAATTATTCCAGTGTTAACGTAATCAAAAGAGAGGTCATATGGTTTTGAATGAAAATTACTTTTTGCTTGTCTTCTGAGTTTTAGTCTGTAATTTTTTTGACTGTGCTAATTACAATGGAAAGTTTATTTGGAAGAGGTGTGCAAAACCTAATAACTTTTAAGTACAGACAAGCAAATTTCCCTCTTAAAGGCATTTGCAGGCTTTTCAGTTACTGAGGAGTTTCTTGCATGTCACTAGATTACCTCTGACTTCCCAAGTCTTCAGTACCCAGCTTTGCTTTGTGTGCATAGGTGCACTTCTAACAAGGCACTTACTTTTCTTAATGGTCAAGCACACATTTAATTATTTTCTGAGTGTTTACTAACTAACCAAGGAAAAAAAAACCAAACCTTGGACATGCCTGCTGCTAAAAGTCTAGTTATATATATGCAGTTGAACAGCAACCAGAATGGTGGAATTTTGTGCTTCTGCAGAATGGAAATCTAATTTTAATTTATGGAGAAGAGGGTGATTTGACTTGACCAGTTGCTAGACATGCAACCTGTGAAATTTCTGTCTTCCTAAATTCATAGGCAAAATAGGCGAAAGGGATGGTTTGAACAGTTTCTGAAATGGGATGTTAATATTCAGTTTTAATTGCACAAAAAGACTGGTATTTTATTTTTAAACATAAGCTGTTTGAGTTCTGCCACTATGAAGATCTGTGTCTTAGTTTTCTTAAATTCAAGTCTGTTATTTTAGAGAAAAGGTTAAATATGAACCCTAAAGTTTTAACAACAAGAACAAAAAATCCCAAGAGCTCTACATTTTTTTTTTTTAATTCCACTGTTTTTCTTCCCTGACACATGCTTGGGGTTGGGTATATTCAAAGATTAGCTAGCTAATGTGATTTTGCTGCATCCAACAATGTGCTGAATTAGCTACAGTAGTCATTTTATCTAGTAATTATTCTGCAAGGTTTCCTTTTCCTCAGAACAGGTTTTTTTTTACTTCCAATGCTGACACATTGGTTGAAGTTTATGACAGTTTTGTGTCCTTCACTATCAGTAATTCATTGCTAATGCCTTCAGTAGTTTCACAAATCTTTTTGTCCTACAGAAGTACCTAAGAAATGAAGGAAGCAGCAGTATTTTAGAGTAGTTGTAAGCAAAATATCAGGCCTAGCCATGCTACATGTTCCTGTACTCCTCCTTTTCAAAATTACTATCATACACATTCACAGTGAATGAAGCAGAGGGTTCATTTCTCCCGTCCGAGAATCTGTATGTTCCTGTCTTTGCTGTTAAACCTGATGTATGCAGGTGGGCCATAACACCCCCAGAGAAGGATCACTGAAGTCCAGTGGCATAGAGGAGTTGTCAGGATGGATGCAGGACTTGGAGCAGGGTTAACACCTGGATGTTTCTTGCTCTTCCTTCTGTACAGTGGTTAATATTTCCCTGTGGCTGCTAAATGAAGAGGGCTCTGTTTGGAGCAAGTAGCCGCATCAGTGTGAGTCTCACAGGAGGATGTACCATTCAGTCTGTCATCCACTTTGAGGAAGGAGCACATCCTCCTTTGCTTGTGGGTTTGTTTCCTGGACGTCTGGTCTTGTTGCTGCCAGCTACTGAATGCTGAAGGCTAGGATGGGAAGGGTGGATCAGCTCTTTTCAACTTATTGATGCAGAGGCTTAAAAACAGTGCTTCAGCACATATCCTTTATACCTGCAGTAAAAGAGAGCAGGGAACTAGACTTGACAACCTGGAAAGTATGCTTCAGGGTAAAATCTTGTAAGAAAACTAATTGTAAACAGTTTAGTTTCTGTGGGGCCTCAGTTTGGGGTATTTTTTCATAATTTTCAGTGAAGAAACTCCTGAGTTATTTGGCTCTTAGGATGCATAATAAACTCACCCCTTAAGAGAAGTTCTTGCAGAGGCAAGGTAGAAGGAGGGTTCGCCTGTGTAAGCAGCAGAGTATCGTTCATCCCTAGTTTTTGCTGATTTATGTGTGACTCGTTGCAGCAGAATAGATGGACTCACTGCTTTGACTATTCTATGAACATGAGAGAAACACATTCAGTTGACAATATTTTAAATCAAAACAAATAATAATGCTTTTCATGGAAAAACTGTGGGAAGGTATTAACAGAGACGAGTGCAGAAAAATCTGAAACCATCTTTGCCCATAGTTTTCACTACATAAAAATACATTTAATATAAACTATTTTTCTGCTTACAGTTTTTATTAAATATTCTGATTGCCTTAGGGCTTTACACATTAAAAAAAAATTACAAAGTTTCAATCTCGTCTTCTGGGATCCATCTAAGTATACATTTCTGATTAAAAATTGTCAGTCACTGCTGAGGCTGTAAATGGTCGGTTCTGCTTTGAGGAGGGGAGAGGCAGATCCATAATGGTTGCTCGGTCTGTCGTGTTTCTGAGAATCAGCTGTTTTTTCTTTATACTGCAAAGATTAAACAAAGAATGTTAAACATTTCCCAATTTAACATTTATAATAGAAAGCGGCTGTAGGGGCACAGCTCGCTGCTGCAAGGGCAGGCATTCATATTAGGAGTCGCTTAAAAAGGCTTTTATTTTCTTTGAAGGCCTATCAATTCCTCTCCCAGCCCAGCTGCTGCGCTTTGCAGTCAGGTGGAGGCAGCTTTAAATTTTTACTTTCATTTAAGTAGGAGCTAATTTACTTTTGGAAATGAAAGTTAATGCAGCTCAGCCATCTGCAAAGTGGAGGAGGAGGAGGCAGTGGGTTTCTTTAACTTTTCAAATCTCTACGATTCTATTTCGCACCAACAGGCAAGCAAATATTACCTTCTTGAGCTTCTCTTAGTAATAATACGTAGTATGAATGCTCTGATGTCTTAGCGTCTGCTCTTCACCTCAGTTTCTAAAAGATACCTGTTGGCTGTCTTCAGTGTTCTTTATATTTGCATCCAGCTCAGGATCTCTGAAGTAAAAAGTTGTAGTCCTGAGTCCAGCAGAAGCACGTTCTTTGACCTACTGACAGCGCAGCTTTTTCTGTAACGTTTCATTAATGTACGTGGAGCACTGCGACATTATGCTCCTCATAGTAAAGGCAAAAAACACTCAAGGGTGATAGGTAAATAGGAAAAAAAAAGGGAGGGGAGGGTGTGGATTATTTTGATATCCTGGTTTTGTGTATGCTTTTATTGTGGTTGTTTATCAGCCTTTCTTATTTTTTAGTTTTGCTTCAGTGGTCCATAGTGGAAGCAAAGACATTGTTCAAGCTTTCTTTGTTGAAACTGAGGAGAATTTCAGTTTTATGCAAATGTATTTTTAATTCCCTGTCAGAGTGAAACAAGTGTTAATACAGTTAGCTAAAAATGTCCTTCTCCTGCCTCTCCATCGGCTAGTTTTCAGAAATTCAGTAGTTCTCTGTCATCTTATGGGGATAAGATCTAAACATCTTATATAATTAAAAGGTTTTCAGAAAAAAAATATTTCTGCTTTCTTGTATAAATTGTAAGCACTATAAAGAAATCGGGTATCCATTTTCTGCCTTCTCAAGACTGCCTGCAAGTAGCTTTTGTCTAAACAAAATAACCTTGCACTCAGAGCTCACAAACATTTTTATGTTACTTAGGTATCTACATGAGTAATTTTATTGGCTTCTTGCAGTAGCTTAAATATGTTTGTAAATGTTTTCAGACCTTCTTGTTTCTTAAGAGAAGCTTTTTACAATTTTTGTTAATAAGTCAAAAAGTTTGAGTTTCAGAAATATTTCAATCTTCTTGTGATTGCATTTCTTACAGAATGTTGGAATTTTTGGACTGTGCGTCTGTTTAGGCATGTGGAGAAAGACAAGACTGAGATCATGTAAGTCATGAAACTGAGGGCGAATAATCCATATTTTGTTCTCTAACCATTTTTGCAATTTATACCCAGATGCAAGTAATAAACCAAAAGGGGAAAAAAAGTTACTTAGATTTTATTTTTAAAGTGATTAATGAAAAGTAAAAGTTCAGATGAGGCCACAAATCCTTGTGGTGCACAATGGGTTGATTTATTTTGTAAATAGACCATGGATAATTAACCATAAAACAAAACTTTTTTTTTTTTTGGAAACTTGCATAATGACACTGGTTTCTTTTAGTTGCTGTGAGTGAGTTGCACAGAGGGATAACGACTTATTCACAACTGGTTGCAACTGGTTACAGCTAAGAAAGAAAAAAACACCCCAGAGCAGCTAGAGGGAAAAGGCTGTTAAAATCCTGCTACACTTGCAGTTTTACAGTAAGGCATTTACTAACGGCTACAGAATGGGCAAATCTACCCTTGTATGGTAACAGCAAAAGAGTAGATATGTACGAACTGTAATGGTGCTTGCCGTGTTAGCCTTTGCTTTGGCTTAAAACTCATTAGCAAAATACAGCCCCTGCAGCTGTCCTTGTAGTCCTCAATTTTGTATTGACTTCTGAATAGCATTAGTTTATGCTTTGTGCAAGCTTCTGTGATGTCTGATCTTACTACTCTGGCACTGGGGGAAGAGTCCTCTGGATAGTCAAAATGACTTGCTGCCAAGTCCTCTTGTGAGCCAGAGAGTGATAGTAGTTTTTCAGATACATGATATGAGAAAACTGCCTGCCTGACATCCCCCAAATTTGCCTCTTCATATTCCACAGTCATCTGTGGAAGGGATCTCTGATGCCCAAGAAGGAGAAGGTCCAATTTATTGTGAAAGTACATTCACTACTAATTAAAGCTACCAGCTGGGATTACAGCCCTGGAGACTGCAAATAAACTAGAGCATGAGATGTTCATGTGACAATATGGACACTTTTGTGGTGTTTTGTATTAGCTGCCTGTACTCGGATTTGCTCATCTCATGCCAGTTTATTAGAGTCAAGAGAGGTTTTATGTAGGTAACAGTCAAGAGGCTGGATTTGCCACACAGACACTGCCTATATGGACACTTTAACTTGCTCTCACACATTACAGTGCGCCTTAAAATGCTTTTGTCCATCTATATAAGGTCTGCAGTTTTCAGAGAGCTGAAATATTTCACACAATCATGTGGGTTCGTGTGAGAATTGGCTATTGGTGCAGCTGTGCTGTTTCACAGGCGGTCACTTCAAGTTGCTTGCAAAAAGCCTCCCTCGTTCCAAGTGATAGCCTGGGTAGGCAAAGGTAGTGGGTAAACATGCTTAAACCAGTATTCTTTTACTGTGTTGAATCAGTTTATTGCAACAGTGTTACAGGCTGATGTTTGTAAGGGTTGTCTGTCCTAAACTGATTTGTATACATGTGGTTTCTTCTGCAAATTTGGTGTATTTATTTGTTCAGCAATGTACTGCAGAAACTGAGGAGACGAGCAGCAGATCGTTAACGTCAGGCTGTCACCTGCTATCTGCATGAGCTTAATGTAGATAACCGGATATAAGGGTTGTGAGTTTTTAGTCTTGATCTCAGTTGCAAGACAGGGCCTTAGATCAATGTTTTAAACCCGTAACCAGAGAACTGCGGAGTTCCTACTGTGTTTCTGACACTAGTAACTACAACATATGGGCTGCCACATATACCCTTTCTTAGGCCAAAGAGTTCAAGTTAAAATAGCACTTAGTTTGAGCAAGAGGCTTCTGTTTTGACGGGGAGTCATGCTGGGGGTGGTAGTAGCATTGTGCTTGCAAACAACATTGCAGTGAAGACCAGACCCCAGAAGTCAGTTAACTCTCCAAGGCTCAATAGAGTCTTTGGCTTCTCTTCAGGTACTGTTGGGAGGGGAGCCAGCCGGGATCCACTGTTGTAATGCTAACTGGATGTTTCTGTCCCATGGGGTCTCCCTTAAAACTGCTCTTTGTTAGGCTTTTGCTTCTGGGAAGTGTGGAAATGTATGGAATCTGATACGTGCTGTTTATAAGTTAGAATGTGATTTTATTCACTAACTGAATGATTGTATGTGTGACAATCTTTTTCTGTGCTCTGCATCATGCCAAAGAGACGGGGAGTGGTGTTGGCATATCTTTGTATGAATAGGTCTGTCATTAAATATTTGAAACATCTGAAATAGATCTTGCCTGAGAAGAACAATGGGGCAACTAGAGAAAGCCGGTTTACTCCAAATTTGCTTTTGGGGGCTGCAGTTTTAAGTGAACAGAAAAAAGAACAAAGAGACCAGGTATTAGTACAGGAGATTAAAAACATGGGAGGTATGAAGGGAGCCACAAGGAAAATTGAGAGAGGAGAAGGGAGGTGCTTTAGCAGGAAAGGTTTTTTCATTTGTTTGTTTGTCTGTTTTAATAACTAAGATCAGCTAAGGGAGAGGGAAGATGGTAGCAGAGGATTGAGTCCCTCGTTTGGAAGAGACACTGTTTTAGTAAAGGGAAGATTTTCACTTAATGTGGATCTAAGCCCAAGGATCATTCACAGCTAGTGCTGAGGACACTGAGGCATGGAAGTGCGTTTGGGTATTTCCTGTTTTCTCTAATCTCTTAATCTCTTTGTTTTGTGAAGAGTGGAGGAGTCAGTTGTCTTCCCCGGGCAGTTGCTCAGAAATCTTACTGCTAGGAAGGGGTTACAGACAGCCCTAGCTGAAGGCCCACTCAAGATGAAGGAGAGAGTGTTCAACTCTTTTCAGATTGTGGAAGGTGTCAGCACATGCTGTGCAGAACACAAATCCAAAAGTCTGCTTGGTGTGTAGAAGGAAAAGCTCTGTTAGAGGTGATTGTAGTTCAGACTTCTTAACAAGTCTTTGTATTTTTAAAGCCTAAATTTCTATTTGTTAAGATACGTAATTTAAACTCCTTTTATTGTAGCCACTCTATCTCTTCCCAAATACCTCTCTCCAAATCTAATACTTTAAAAAACCCACACGTGAGGTAATCCCAACAGTTATCCCCAAGACTTTTCCCATCTCTGCTTTGCAGAGCATGCCATCCGATGTGGTAGGAGGTATGTTCACGTTCCAGTTAGGAAGTGGTTTTGTGGGGCACTAAGCAGTATAGTCGTTTGAATTCTTGGACTTCTGCTTCAAGCACTGCATTTGGAAATTTGATTTATAAGAAACAGATTATTTTGTTCTTACCGAGATTTTATCCAAGTTTCAAAAAACCCTTCACCAAATGGCATGGGAGACAACTATTTCTCGTAATTATCTCAACACTGAAATAGCCAGGGGATGCCAATCGCTGGGAATGATGTGCTGTCACAGCTAGAGGCCTGGCTATACTTCAGCTCTCCTTCTAGTCTCCCTAAGTGAACAGTTTCATACATTGGCACTTGTTGCTATCCAATCTAGGTGAACTCCCTGAATTCTTCGCTTTTTAGGCCAGGATATGTCTTCAAGACACATCCTGGTGCTTCAGTCAAGCTACACATGACTCCACGGTATTTTGCATTGTATTCGTTTGGAAATGTATGAGCAGTGATCAAGAGCATTCTTAGTGCTTGGAGCAAATGCTTAAAGAAAAAGGAATTCTTAGATATTAAACATCTTACTCATCTCGGGTGCTTTTCCATTTCTCTACCAGTCAAGTTTAAGGTTACTGGGACAGAGCAGAAGCAGGTAGCACTCCCCTCACTTTTCACTCCACATTCTTTTGTAGAACTCCCTGTGATTTTCAGTCTACTTCTTTATCCTGCTCTAAACTAGTTTTGGTACTTCCCCAAACAGCAATAGTAATTAAGTGTTCTTGACCCAGCAAGCCATGTGTCACTTGTTACGCAAGTGACTGTCTGAAAAAGCCTCTTACCTTTCATATGTTGGTAAGCTTCACCAGTTCTTGGACAAGAACAGCACACCAGCTGGATTATTAATAATAGTTAGGTTGTCACTGATATATTGGTAGCATTGCAGAGGTATTAGAAGCCTCCAAGGCTCACTAAAGGGTACTGAAGGTCAGGACTAGAAGCACTAAAAAAAAAGTCTTAGTGGCTTTCTCTTCTTCTGGAAATACTGGTTCATATTAAAGAAGTAGATAAAAATACTTCCAGAACTCTTATTTATTTTTGTTATTCATATTTCCAGATAAAGCTTTTGAGCATTTGTGGAGCAGAAAGGCTTTTGTTTCAAACTTTTCTTTCAAAAATATATTCTGTGTTCTAATATAAAATTCAAATCAAACCTGAAAGTAACAATCAAAACAAAATTATTTTGTCAAAACAAAACATTCAGTTGATTGAAATTATTTTTTATTTTTGTTTCATGGGCAACTTTGCAATGCAGTGCTTAATTCAAACAAATTCAAGTTTAATGCAATGAAATGAAAGTAAATTTCAAAGTCTGTAGCTATCCTGTTAAGGAGGAACGTAGGATTGTGTTTAGGCTTTTCTAGGTGGTGCTCAAGGGAGTACTACATCAGAATTCTACTGAATCTGTTTTTAAAAAATCTATTAAATCTGTCATATTCTATTATATAAACAAAGATTTTAAAATGTGTGAGGACCCTTAGACTATGCAAAGTCTTCCTGTATTGATATTATAATGGGACTATCATTAATCAGAATCTGTCTCTGCAAGTATATGTAGATCTCCCCTGGGAATATGTTCCATGTTTCTGCTCAGCAAATTCGGAAGCCTGCGATATCATTTCAGTTCTCCTGTCTTCCTTCTCTGTGGGCTGGTCATGGGCCAAATCTTTCAAATTCTGGGTGCCTGTCTTGGTACAATTGCTTGCAGAGTCAGCAAACAGTTGAATGTAATGACAGTGCGAGTGTAAAGCCTATACAGTTAACATTAGTGTTTTCATTTCCATTTGTTGCTTCTTAGATTGGATTTGAAAGGGACTTTCCCTCAGGATTCCCTTTCTGATTATTGCTTTGAGGCTTTCCTCATCCTGTATAACACCAAAAACGTTCTCTCTTTTTTGTCCTAATGTATTGGAAAGTTTTTTCCTCTCCATTCTCATGTAGGATCTGTGTAGTTAAATAGTAACTTCTGGCAGCAGTCTTGTTCCAGGTCCACAATATAGTGTCTGCTTTGGAGGCACATTACTTTAGATTATGTTTTTGACTAAGTTTAAATTCTTCAGGATTGGTCTAAATCTGTTGCAGTGGGAGCACCCTACAAAAGAAGAACGTGAATTTAAGGTGGGTATTTTGGACAAGTAGGGCAAGGGGTGAAGGTTAAAAGCAAGGAACATAGTTAAGGACTGCTCTGATGCTGGAAAGTGTAAAGCATCTGACTTTGTCTCAACAGTTTGATGATCCTTATTTTTTTAACAAGGGCTGAGTTAATAACCCACTCATCTGATACCTTGGTTATTCAGATCGGGCTTCCTTAAATTTGGCTAGACACAACAATGTCGTATTCTTTAAGAATATCAGCACTACAACTTTTACAAGTTAAGGATGGAGCAGTCAACATTCGATCACCCATTTGGGGGAAATTGTGGCTCTGTAAACTTTGGACTTCTCATGCCAGTCAGAAGTAAATACAAGATGACAAAGTAATGCAAACAGAAAACATTTTCAGTTCTTTACCACCTAATCTTTTGTTTCTGATTTTCAAACCTGTAAAGGGATATTTTGTGACACTGAAAAGCTGCTTTTAAATAAATATGTATTTGGACAGTAGTGTAGTTGGTTCAGTATTTCTCAGTTACAGGCCTGTGACAAGACAGGCAGGGTGATATGCTTTGTCCAACAGCTGTCTCCTGTATTCATCAGAATTTTTTTACATGACTAAGCATGTAACCTGCTGTATCAGTATAAATCAAATATAGTCTTAAGAAGGTTGATTTAATCTTAAGAACATATTTTGCACTGGTCTTGGACATGAAGAGCTGGAATATTGATGTGTTTAGGTCTTAAAAAAATATAAAAATGAAAACTCTCTCACCTCAGAGCTATATAAATAAATAAATAAAAGTTTATGTTGTGGACAAGCTCACAGTATTTTCTGCATGCTAGTGAAGCAGCACACATCAGGAAGATAATAATATAAGCGGTAAAATATCCCAAGCAAACAGAAAGCATCTGTAGATCTTGCCTAGCTGGCTAATATTATTGGGATGGTTGTTTTTAGCTTACCGTGCCATTAATGCTTTGCAAGTGCATATGTGCATGCTCAGGGTGGGCCAGGAGGTGAACTGGCTTTATAATGGTTGTATTTGATAGCCACATTGTGCCTGAATGGCTACAGACATGTAAGAGGACAGGAAAGGTACTGAAGAAACACTGACTGAAGTGTTTGTTAGCTGGTGTCCCAAGATTTACAGCCTATGCCCCCTTTGTTGTGCCTACTGCCTTTAATAAATAACACCTCAGACTCAAGAGATATGATTTAACTGAAAAGATTTATATTGCTAAAAACTTGCTGTAAATGTAAAGAGAAAGCTCTTCTGCCTCCCCTTCTCATTAGGTACCTTTTCTTTCCGTCACTGTTTGTAATAGCTGAATATTGACACCTCTCTGTAGTCCTTCACTTCTACTTGCTGTTCACTTGCTGGTCTGTGTTCAGAAAGTCAAGGCCATTTCTGCAGGGTGTAGGAGTGAAGATTCAAGGGTATAGACAGGAGGTGTGACTATGGTTTTCGAATGAGCTGTGTGTCCCTATTTGACTGTTTATGCCTCCTTCCGGGGCCATGTTTCCTAACTGCTTAGCTTCACCACCAGTTAGTTCGATGCTATCACCTCCCTGGTCCCAGCAACGAAGCAACCAGCTCAGAATCAACTCATTTGGACGCCTCCTAAACTCCTGCCTAATGTCTCTCAAGTCCCTTCTAGAGTAAGGTTCATCGTCATCATCATCATCATCGTCCTTGTCCGGGGGCCTACTCCCAAGCCATTTTGCTTGATCTCGCTCAGGTTTTTGTTTCTTAGGCAAGCTGGGTGGTGCGTCACCGTC
>NW_010424757.1:0-1839 GCF_000710305.1 Buceros rhinoceros silvestris
ATCCCGGCTGGGAAGGGAGCCCGGGCCGCCGAAGCGTGTGAGGACCTCGCTCCTCCAGCCCTGAGGCTGCGGGCTCAGGTGCGCCTTGCCCGGCGTGCTGCAGAGGGCCTGGCCTGGGCGGCTTCGCCACTTTCTTCCCAGACTTGGGAGTGTTTGAGCATCTGCGCTCCGGCCCAACCCGTCCCCTCTACATCGGCCTCCTTGTGACGGACTCCCGGAGCTCGCTGGTCACAGTGTCGTGGGTGCGAGGGGGTAGTGCTGCACGGCCCCGCTGATTCCCCGTTGTCGATTGAAGAAGCGCTCCTGAAGCCCCGCTTATCTGGCAAGGGCTAGCTGCGGGCCTTCCCCACTCTCCCTGCGCGTCCATCTCCTTCCAGGAAAGCCTGTGGTCTCCGGTACATGGTGCTGCCGGCTGCAGCAGTGCACCAGTGCAGGAGAGAGCTGAGAGACCCCTTTCGTGACCCTGACGGGAATGGTGTTTGTAACAAAGTGAGGGCTCCGGGTTTCAGGGAGAGGCATCTTTCCTTGTGTGGCACCCCTAGTCTTTAGTCTTCGTTTAGTCTTTGTTGCAGTTGTTGGATTCTCAGTGCATCTGTTGGTGGCATCTTGGTGTAGTGATGTTACTGGGTTGCTATTGCCTAGCAAAAAAGGTAAAAAAGGAAAGTTTGCTTCTGGTGGACTGAAAGAACCTGATTTAAGAGCTCCTGAAGAGAGCGCTTCCTTACTGGTGGAGAATCCTTCCTACCGGAGGCAGGAATCACCCTGCTCACAGCAGTGATCTGGGTTTACTTCAGACCAGCCTTCTGCAGAGGTGAGGGAAGAAGTGTTGTAGTGACTCTGTCACCGACCAAAAGACACGGTACTCAGAGGAGTTCCTTTAAAAGCCTGTGTTATCTTGCGTGGGCTTATCCTCAGGTATAAGCTGCCCTTCCAGATTTGTGGCTAGATGAAAAGTGCTGTCTTGCTTCTGAAAAACAAGTTTATTCCATCCAAGTAGAAGATAAAATTCATTGTGATTTCAAAGCTATTTCAAAAAGGCAACATAAAGTACAAAGTTACCTAAATTTTTCTAAGTTTTGTTCCATCTGTTCCTTCACTCAAGACTGAGAGCAACAGTCTGTCACTGTGCTTCAGGAAGCTAATATACCTTTGATGCGTGGTCCTGGTTTATAGGAAATTATGAGGATAAACACAGAGTGCAAAGACGTTTACGCTGGGTGAATGCAAGATATTTTTTTTTCTATTAACTGCTAATATAGTACATGATTTAGTGGTAGAATTGACAGTGATATGTTTCAGTTGGACTTGGTTTTCTTAAAGATTTTTTTTCCAAGCTAAATGTTTCTGTGAATCTACTGTTGTGGTAACATTGCATTTCAGTTTTGCACTGGTGAGGAGCCAGATGTTGTGGCTCACCTGGGGTGGAGGCTCTCAGTGCTGTTGGATGCTTTCTTTGCTGTGACCCTAGATCCTCTCTTCTTTCCTGGTGCTTGCAGCCTTTCTCAGGCATCACTCTTTCATTTTCCTCCACTTTTCATTTAGCCCCTTTAACTGAAATGTTTCTTCATGGGACAATGATTTTTATTAAGAAATGTCTAATGTAGTCAGCTTATATAAAACATGATGTGTAACTGTAATGGGTGGTGAAACTGAAAATAGTGCTTGGCTTGGTTAATACTCCTCACACTTGTGGGTTTTGAGGAAGTTGGACCAGACCAGGTTATTTGGGGATTTTTAACAAGTATAACATCATCATGTATTGGGAAGGAACTGGATGTGGCCTAGGGATGCGCTCACAACTGCCATGCAGTGGGCAGAGCACTGCTTTTTTAGGGAAAG
>NW_010424757.1:1944-4075 GCF_000710305.1 Buceros rhinoceros silvestris
GGAAAGATGGCTTGCTTCTGCACATTGTATTTCCTGCTTAAGTGCATGTTAGACCTTTAAAATCTGGATACATGCTGGCTGGGGACTAGCCTAGCGATAAATATTTTTAGGAATGTGTCATCAGCAAGAAGCAGAGCCAAGCCCTGTTGAGTTCACTTTTCTGTTAACGTCTGTGAGGGAAGACTTTGACATCTGCAGTTTCTGTTTGATGTGACTTTGGTCTCTCCTGGCTGGTAACTAAAGCTAGTAAAAGTACCCGGAAGCATCTTGTTTAGTCTGGAGTTAGGTGGCCTGCCTGCCTTGCCTTCAGGAACTGGTTGGCTTGAGCTGGAGGGAAGGCTGCTGAAGCCTCTCTGCTGTGGGACTGCTTTGTGCACTGTCTCCTCGACTGTCTTTTTCCTTTTCAGTAACTGAATTGCCTGTCCCTTCTAGTAGCTGTTCATTCAGAATGGGGTGAAATGTGTTCGTGGTATGCTAATTTTAAGAATGGTTGTCTAATAAACAAATTCATGAGGTGTGTAACTGATTCTGGGCAACTTCAGTTCCTTGTCAACTTCTGAATGGCAGTAGCAAAATCTTACCATAAAGTTAAGGTATAAGGGTCACGATATCAAGTGCATACAGGTGACACCAAGCTATGATTTCTCTTCAGATTAGCAGTTAGAGGTGTAATCTGGGCAATTGTCTTGCTGATTTTTGCTGTTTGTGGTGGTTTTAAAATTTGTGACCTAAAAGTGGTTTTTCCTTGGCTGCGTGACCACACAAACTGAGAAGTTCAGAGAAAGGGTATGCACAAAACAGTCTGAGAAAGAAACTTTCTGCTACTTTGTCACCTAAAACCAGTAGATCGGGCGCTGGGCAGTGTACACACACTTTCAAGGTTGAGATCATCCTTCTGGTGCTTTCTCATCACGTGTCATTAGCTGGGATGCTGGAGGCATCCCTACAGCAGTCTCGAGCTCTGCTGCTTGGGCAGGGCTCTGCATCATTCACAAGGGCTCTGAGAGAATGCTAAGCAAAACAAGCCCTGTGGTGGGAGTAATTAGGTAGGAGGCATCCGTCTCCTCCTCTGACAAGTTTGTCTATACAGGCATCTGCAAGTATACAAAGAACAAAAAATCATTACATTGAAACGCACTGGTCTGCAAGCCAGGAATATGTCTGACCAATCTCAGTGTGTGCATGGATTAAAACCTAACCCCCCCCACTAATTTTTAACAACATGTGAGGCTGGCTGCATTGAAATTCACAGGGCGGGCTGCCTACCTACTCAAAGCGTAGAGGGATGAAGGAATGTTTTAATGATCTGCCTCTCTAGTTTTTAGACAAAACATGTTTATTATGAAACAGTAATCTAACATTCCACTGAATTTTTTGTAGAGCAGTGGCCATGCGGGTGCTGTCCTAGCGGTGCCCGCATACTTTTGATTGTTCAGATAAAATGCGATATTTGGGAAATGCTACCAAAAGCACTGAGGAGCCTGTCGATTTCCGCGTGTTTCTGCTGAGTGTCTTGCACATTGTTGCACTTCATGCCAGCAGTGAGCGTGGGGCAGTGGCTTTTTTGGGTGCATTGCATCCTAAGCGCAAATGCCTTGCGTTCACATTGACCCTGCTGTAATCCCCCTGCAAATATTGCCGCTGGTCCTGTGGTGTGGGAAAGCTGGGGAAAGGCACGCACTGCTTTTTCATCACGTCAAGTTAAACATTTGCTCTGCAACAACTGCCATCAAACCATGAAAGTCAGGATCATGATGTAGGAGTTGGCCTGCTTTGAACTAGTGTAGATGTCTGTAATTGGTGTTTTTGCCCACAGACTTAATCTGGGTACAATGCAGGTTTACTAATAAAGCGAAGAACTGTTATCTGTTGCAGAAATCTGTTACGAAGGCTCTGAGCTGCCAGCATTGGTTGGAGTAGTTACAGTTTTGTATGAGTCATATTTTGGGGGCTGAAGAAAGTTGATTTTTCCTGGTATCTTGGGGTGCGGTCTGACATTGTGCAAAGTCAATGGGAAGACTCAGTACCAGTGAAAAGCAGAATCCTGCCTTACCCTCCACTGCCTGCTCTGGGTGGCTTTTCTTGTCCTATCAGCAGCACTCATGCTGTGGTGACCTGGTTTAGGAAGCTA
>NW_010424757.1:4177-8649 GCF_000710305.1 Buceros rhinoceros silvestris
ATAAGCAGGAAAAAATAACCAGAAATTAAAATGTTAGTGTGTGAGAAGGATGAAGGGCACAGATTTGAGTATCCTGTTTTTTAACCATGTTTTGGAATAGTTTGGGGTTTTTTTGCCACTTATTTTTCTTCCTAGCAGCTGAACTTTTGACCAGAGTTTCATCACCTTTATTATTGGTTTTGATAGCAGGATGAAGAGTGTTAAATAAGGACTTTGTGTGTTACTGTGCTTTAGTGGATAGTGTTTTCATACAGGATATTGGTGGAAAACTATCTTTCAGGCTGTAATCCTCTATTTTCTTACAAGTTTCTTTAGACTCTGCTCACTGTTGAAAGATGGGAGAGATAGAAGGAACATACAGAGTCTTGCAGACTCCTGGCTCTCGTTTGGGGATCCAGAAGACCATGGGAGTGAGTACCTTGGAGCCGGGACAGAACCTGTCTACAGCAATGGCATCACTGCCTGCCAAAATGCACGAGCGGGACCTACCAATCAAAATAAAGATGCTGGACAACACGGTGGAAGTATTTGACATTGAGGTAAGAGAGGTTTAAACCTGATTTCAAGTTCACTTAGCCTCTGATAATGTAAAGCTCACAGGATGTGCTGCTGTACAGAGCTGGGATGTTTTGAGGCAATATCTGAATAAAGATTTCTGCAGGGATTTTACCTACTTACAAGTAGTTAAATGAGTAGCACATCCTGGTTTTTAAAACCTTTTATGTATAACAGATGGTTTGTGTTTCTAACAGACTTTAAATAGAACCACATACTGTAACAAGAAGCATTAACTGTTATTTGCTTTGGGGGAACACCGTTTTCTGCCAAACTGTTCTTACTTCCTGAACCTCATGCAGCTTTGTTAATTTGGCATCCAGGAGAACAGAAGAGGTTTTTTTTAGTTAATACTTGTTATTAATTAATTTCATGGTTTGTATCCTCTTCAAGTAAACTTGCTCCTGTTTGAAAGTTTTGCTTGTTGCCATCCTTTGGAAGGGAGGTGCCAGAGGGGTGGCAGTGTTTCTGAAAATTTTTATTTAAAAGTGTGCTTGTTTAGCGATTGGGAAAATCCGCCTTAAGAAATATAAACCATGATCAAATTGGGGTGGTTCTGTTTTTTGACAATAAAAAATTTTTGTTGTTCAAATTTTTGTTTCATTCATTAACCACAGACTTTAATCTTAGCTTGCCTGAAGATCTGTTTTAGAAAACAGCTCTGTTGTAGTGAAGATACTCAACTATCAGATTTTCTACATTAGTATCTAATGGACTTTATAATTAGCACTCATAGTCTTAGTTTATTGCATAGACATAAACAGGTTTTTCCAGATAGGGTGGAAAAGATGTCTGTGGAGCTCTGAAGAAATAGTGGCTTTTGAGGATGTCTTCTATAGATTGCTGTACAGTTGTTTAGCTCTCAAACATGAAATCTGATTTTTTTTTTTTTTTTTTGTTAAGTGTGAGACTGTGCCTGTATCCTCCCACCTGAGGACACAGGAGTACAGAAAATCATCTGTTCTTCTGTCTCTCATTTACTGCATAGAACACAAAAAACTCTTCTCTCTCTTTTTTAATTATGTTTGAATATTTTTATAAAAACATCTACTGCCTTCGGTTTTCTTCAAGTGTGATTTGTTTTTTTAATTTTTTTTCAAGCTGGTGTAGGTGTTGGCACTTTTGTATCTTGATTCTAAAACAGCAAAAAACCACCTCCTAGTTCCTGCTTTGTTACATGAAGTCAAATACCAACTCTGTCTGCTTTTCTCATGCAAATCATCCGCCTTCCTCAGTAACCTTATCCTCTTCATCTTACTTTATAACTCTTACCTGTCTCTTTCTGACACGGCCAAAGCCTGCTTTATTGTCTTTGATCGACTGCTGAAGGAAAGTCCTTTGACTGCATTCACCTCTGACAACCTCGGAATGCTTTTTCACCTTCAGACTTGATGATGCTTGGGTGGCCCTTTTGTCCCATCCTGGAGCTCTGCAGTAGGTTCTCTGCTGTTTCCTGAGCACCCTCCCCTTGGGTCTTGTCTGCACTCAGTACAGTTCACTGCCTTCACAATACCTTGTTTTTTGGAACTGTCTTGACCTGGTTCGCCTTCGCCTGCTGGAATGGTTGACTGCATATCCTTCCAGTTACCTTCACTGTTCTTTGGCTTCCCTTGCAGGTCCAGTTTAGCTCCATCTTTAATCCCCTGTCTTATCCTACAGCTCTTTATTGTTAGTCTTACCACCAAATGCAAATTCAGCTGTGGCTCAGTTCTTTGTCTCAACTCTTGACTTTCTCTCTGCTTTAAATAAAACCAGCCTTTGCCTGATGAATTTTTGTTTTGATATTTATGTGTCAACATAAATCACATGTAAAAACCATAAATTCCTCACACAATTTTTTTTGACTCCTGTAAGTCATACTCTAGTCTCACCTGTCTGATCAATAATGTAGTTTCTATTCACCACTGATTCCTTCCTTTCCTTTAGTGGGCCAGCTCCTGCAGGCATGCTGTGCTGTCTCTAGGATGGTACTGTTTAACTAAACATCTCAAACTCATTCCATCCAGGATGAGTTTCACACCTTTGGTGTTGTGATTGCCTTCTTGTGGACTTTAGCCTCTCCAGTCCTTTCCAGTCTTGCTGGATATTTACCTGTTTCATATGTTGCAGTAAGAGTCAACCTGCTCAGACATTGTTCCTAGCAGCTGCTACTGCCTGACCATTTTTTGCATTGCTCCACTTGCTCCCTCTCTTTGTAGATTCAAACATGCGTTGCTTATCTCTACTTTCAAGGTCCTTTAGGGCCGTTCCTGTAGTCTCCTGCAAGAGGGTACTTGGGTCTGTCTCCTAACAGTAATGCAGTACCACAATGGTACTGGACCACAGTGCAGTTCCTTTTTTTTTGTTGTTGTTGTTTTTCTCATCATGACGAGAGGTTTCCCATAATTAGGAATTGTCTTATGTTTCTCTTTTTATCTGGAAAGCTTTCTCTGGTTACGACACTCACAGAAACACGTGAATTTGGGCAACTGGCATGCTGAGGCTATAGCTACCTCGTCTTTAGGAAGTTGAGGTCAGTTGGAACTGAACACCTTTAGAAGCTTTTGCCTGATTTCATAAGCAGTGAAGAGAAGAGGTCATCTTTTGTTCATCTGTAGCATCAAGCACAAAAAGGTCCATAGTCAGCATTAGAGTCTTACTAATACACTACCTACATCACCTTCCATTTTTGTCTAAATGAGGTAGCAAATGATTACGAACAGTGATGAGGTATTACTTGTAACCCTCTGCCTCCTAATTGGTTTGGTAAACTCGTGGAATAGCAGTAGCTGCTGACTGCTGTTTGTGATGGAAAATTGAAATTTATCACTTGGGACTGAGGGCAAGAATTAGGAAAGGTCACGCACATTTGCTGAATAGCTGGTGTGGGCTAGCACTGTTTTTTTTGTTTTGTTTTTTTTTTTTTTAAAAACCAGTAAGATAAATTCATGACTAAGCAGCAGTCCTAGAAGAATTAGTGCTCTGATTGCAGTGTCATTTGCCTGCTCCTCTTTGGTTTTGCAATTTTTTCACTGGATGTGGAAACAAGAGGTGTTCTTGTCTTCATTATCTGCTTCGTGGGGTTTGTGTTTATTGATTAAGATCAGCAATTATTTTTCAATGTAGTGGGTCACTGAGGTGTTTCTCATGGGTTTTGTTGGTACTGCCTTCTAATGCAGATGTAGCTTATGGCAAAAGGCATTTTTCCCCCCCATTTTCCCTTCTGCTTTAAGATCTATGGCAAATAAAAGTGTTTTCTTGGTGGAAGAGACTGACTAGGCACAGTGGTCAGCTTCTGGAAAGGGACCTTCTCTTAGTAACGCTGTAAGGAAGTTGACCCAGGAGCCCTTTTTACTGGCTCACTTGTGAAGCTGCCTGAAATGAGCCACATGAGCAGTTCTAACTGTGCAGGGTAAACAGAGTAGCTGCAATGAAGATTTAATCCATGCAGCTCTTCCTTGTTATCCTCTCCTTTCTCCAGGATGCCTTTAAAACACTAGCTTATTTATGTCCTAGCACATGTTGGTGGATACTCTCATTTGGTAATTTCCTGGTGCTTAGGCTTTTTAACTTATACAGCAAGAAAAGAGATTGACAAAGTGGCATAACAGACAAGAATAATATAGGAAAGCCAGTCTTTCCTTTGTGTTCATGTTGTATCGAGAACAGCGTGTAAAAATTTCAATATAGCTGCATTTCACTGCCTTTTATCTAAAATCCACTATCTCTCTTTGCTGTCACCATCTGTAATGTTTTCTTTCTAGCTGTGAATTTTGTTACTCAGACAGATTCGGCAGAGCTCCTCTCTGAGGACTCCATTTTGAATGTTAGGGGATGGAAAAATACTCAAATTTGTATAGTTTAAAAACTGAGCATTTGGTATACATGATTTTTCCTTTCCCTCCAGAAAGAGAAAAGAGAGTGAAATATACCTATCT
>NW_010424758.1:0-1025 GCF_000710305.1 Buceros rhinoceros silvestris
CATGAACATCTGAACCCATCAGCACCCATCCATAGGGTTGCTCACCCTCCAGGACCACTCAAACCCACGGGCATCAAACGCGGTCACCCACCCTCCCAGGCCTCACTTCAGCTGCACCCGTCCCCACGGGCTGCACCTCACAATGGGTCTTCACCCTGCGCACTCACCCCCATGGACATCAACCTCAGTGAGCACCCAACCACCAACACCCAACCATGCACCTCACCAGCTGCTCTCACTGGCAAACACCTTCTCCGACAGGTATCCCCATCGCTCAGCATCTCACCAGCAGGCACCCACTTGGCCGGCGGGTACCCACACCATGGAGCACCCTCACCATCAACCACCCAGGCCTTTTAACTTTGGGGCTGGCGGTTCCCTGCCCCGTTCTGCGAGCAAACCTGCGGGCCGACACCCCATGGCCGCCTCCTTGCACAGGATAAACAGCTCCAGCTCTTGTACTTAAACTCTAACACTGCGGAATAAAGTAGGAGGCAAGATTGTTTATTACCGCAAGCAATTTTAATACAAAAATGTGTCTGGTTTTTGAACAATTCATTGGTAGAGCTTCGGTTTTGCCTCAATTTAAACCAATTGAGAGAATCACACAGCAAGGCGGTCAGAGCAGGAGAGGAACACTAATAAATACAGCAGCTCCGGAGAGCCCCTCTCCCCCGGCCCGTCTCCTGGTCACTTGGTCAGTTGGACTTTATTACAAAGAAAAAGTAGCGTACAAAAGCGAGACAGGACTGGCAGCGAGTGTGCTGGTGAGACTCGTTTCAAAGAAAGACAAGCGACTGTGCGTGTAAGTCCAGATTTCTTCTAGGAGCAGAGGCCACGTCAATCTCAGCCTGGTTGGGAGTGGAATGACCAGTTAAATAATAAATAGGAAAGGAACAGCGATGCAGATCAACAGCGATTCTGTATGGAACGCCTTGGGTCGGTCTCTGCAGCCATCGATCCTGAAGCATCCTCTGATCTGCAGGACCCCCCACCCCTCAGGGCCGTGTTGGAGCCACCCAGAG
>NW_010424759.1:0-840 GCF_000710305.1 Buceros rhinoceros silvestris
CCGGCTTGCTGGGCCTGTCCAATCTCACCACGGCATCTCTCCCGGCAGGCCCTGGGCTGGCATTCGTGGCTTACCCTGAAGCCCTCTCCCTGCTGCCTGGCTCCCCATTCTGGTCCATCCTCTTCTTCCTGATGCTCTTCATGCTGGGACTGGACACTCTGGTGATTGTCACCTCGGGCAGCCCCATGTCCTGCCCAGTACCTGGCCTTGGGGTGCCAGGTACAGCCCATCTCGGGCACACAGATGGAGTGGGCCAGGAGCAGGAGAGTGGGACTGGGCTGGGCATGCGTTTCTCCATGTGCCACGGTGTCACAGGGGTGGGGCTGCACATGGGGACAGTGCCCTGCAAAGCCTCCTTTGTGAGGACCATCCCCTGCACCCAGTCCAGGGCAGGCAGGGGCTGGGACATCCCCCATCCTGCCACTAACATCCCTCTCCCTCAGTTTGGGAACATCGAGGGCATCACCACGACCATCCTGGACGAGGTCCCAGCCCTGCGTGACTGGAGGAGGAAGACGATGCTACTGGGGGGTCTCTGCTCCTCCTTCTTTCTGCTGGGGCTCCTGCTGGTCACCCAGGTACAGGTCCCTGCACCCCCATCCAGCAGCACCCAGCACCCTCAGTGGAGGGTGGGGAATGGCCTCTTCCCCCACCCCAGTCTCTGCACAAGCCCTCAGCTGGGAGGAGGAAGGGCTGTGCGTGGGCCCTGGTGCCGACAGTGCCCATGGCGTGGGGTGCCCTGCGCACACCCCATCCCACCCCACCCCACAGGGAGGCATCTTCTGGTTCATCCTCATCGACAAGTACAGCACCGGCTTCGGGCTCATCATCATCGCCCTC
>NW_010424760.1:0-4861 GCF_000710305.1 Buceros rhinoceros silvestris
TGTGGATGGCAGCGGCGCAGGGTGGAGGCCAGCAGGTGGACGGACAGTGTCTGACCTGGGGGGCAGATGGAGCAGTCCCCCATCACGTTTATCCGCTGCTTTCCTCCAGCGCGGCTGGCTCCCTCCTGGGGCTGCCATCTCCCAGCCTTCCTTCTCTCCCTTCCCAACTCGCATTCCCCGGCTCTCTTCCATCCTTAATCCTCCCACCCCTTCCTCTCATCCCAGCCTGACCCTTCACTCCTCTTGCCCCTCCTTCCCGGCCGAGCCCTCCCCCTGCTCTGGATCTGCTGGCGCTGGGTTTTTCTGGTGCTGGCTGGCAGATGTGACAGCTTTGGGAACCGTGTCGCCCAGGAGCAGCTAGAGCCGGAGGTGCAAAACCTAACGTGGTTTCCCAGGCAGCAGGAGCGGATCGCTGAGAGAATTCCAATCTCCGACTGCTTTTGTCTTGTGGTAGTGACTTTTATTATTTATGTGTGTGACATTTCTTACTGTGAATGAAAGACTGAGGTCTAGTGTTGTTAAAAAATCAGTGTCACGGTGTTTGTGTTGTGATGGTGTTAGGGGGATGCTGTCTACGTTTAAATACAGGTTTGCCTTGATTTGCAAAATTTTACAGGCATAAAACGTTCCTAGGCGTTTCTTACTGAATTAGAGAAGGCCTGTTGTGTGTATTTTATTTAAACAAGCTTTAGCTGGGCTGGGGAAATGCAAGTAAACAGCTTATGCCTGCAGAGCACCAAGTGAAAGGAGCCTGCTTAAATACAGCCCTGCTCCACGCGATGCAACCCCCACCCCGGGGGACCATCCGCGGGGGCTCGGAGCTGCTGTAGTGTGTGAATTGGATTTGGTAGTGATGCAGCGTCCCTTTAACCACCTGTCTGATATGGCAGCGGCTCTGTAACCAGGGACTGGTGGTGACTGTGCGGAGCAGATGTCGCTGGGGACCCGGGGTGTGTTGTACCGGGAGCTGGCTGTGCTGTGGTTGGGTTGAAGATGTCTGTTATAAGCCGGTAAGGTCGATGCAGGCCAAGTCAGTCGGTCACCCCAGCATGACCGTGAGCTCTGGAGGTGCTCCTTCCTGGCACAGGACGTGACTGGTACCGGGGATCTGAGGGCAGTGCAGGGGCTGGTTGGCAGCTGGTGGTGATTGTACCTGCCCCTGTGTGGGGTTTATGCTTGTGCAAACTGATGCCCTGGTGTGCAGCTGCTGTTCTGTTTGGGGCCAGAACATCGCCTGGACGCCACAGACGGGCAGTTTGAAGTAGCCTGGCTAGAATCACCCTCGTTTGGGGAAATGAGTAGAATGTTCAGAAAACAGCTGATAACGGCTGTGGCGTTTAACGCCACATCTTACGGGACCCCTTGGTACCCGAAGCAGCTAAAGAGCAAACTTGAAAGACACTGTGTGCTGCCCCCGAATACCTTCTCGGTCTGCAGATGGGGTGGGAGAAGGAAAGACACTGCTTGAAACGGTGACATTGCTCTGGGTGGAAATGCGCCTGTCCTGGTGGAGCTGGTAGCTGTCCTGACCGACACCTAGTCAAGGGGTCTGAACTGAGGCACTTGGTACAATTCTCTTCCTGCTCTCCTCGGGGGCTGCGGAAGCTCCTCAGCAGCAGCAGCAGCTGTTGGTCTGAACACTGCTGACACCAGGAGCTGTTAGAGTGCCTTTGCTCTCCAGGACTGTCTCCACTTCTTTTTTCCTTAAAGATCGTCCCTGTGACTTCAGTCTCGATTAGGAGTTCATACGCAGCACCTCGGGGGCCTTAGCGGTGACTCACTGTGTTTGAGTAGCTGCAGCACAGAACGGGAGCTCAGACGCCCTTCCCAGGAGCTCCCATTAAGAGGTATTTGGGGTTTCGTTGGAATGTATTCTAAGCAAAGATTAGTCTGGCTGCGAAACCTCTGCTGGGCAGAGCAGTTGCTTCCAACCTTGTCTGTAAGTGGGTTTTTTTGTTGTTGTTGCCCAACCTTTTGCTTTCAGCGGTGAGGTATCTCCAGTCGGCTTCTGCAGTGGCCATGGTGGGCGGGGTCTGTATCTCACCAAGGATGGACCCCACGTGTTGGGGTTTAGAGGGTGTGAAGGTCCTTCTGTGACACGCAAACACGTCCCATCCCCGTCACTACAGGGTGGTGGTACACCCAGTACAAGCCAGTGTGGATGCTGTAGATCCCAGTCCAGCACTAGGAGGCAAAGCTGTTGTGTTCTGGTGCCTGCATTTTGCTCCCTACACAAATTTTCAGTTGAAACAATCTGGAAAATGATTGACATGTATTTCACTGTGGGGGGAGAAAAGCACGAGGTGTGCTGGGTGTTGGGACTGGTGTCCTCCAGGAGTGTGTTCCTGCCTGCACCACCTCCTGGTGTCTCTGTAGGTGTCCCGTGTCTCTGACCCTTGTAAATATTTATTCAGCACAAACAGTTGGATGCTGGGTCCCGTACAGGGGAAGAGTGGTCACTGCAAAGTTGAAGTTTCAGTGACAGAAGTCCTCTACCTGATGTCAAGGAAGAGGCAGTGTTCATCGCTTTAAGCGCTGTCGGTGAGAGGCCAGTGCTAGTATTAAAGCTGTCGGTGGGAAGGGAGGACCACATAAACATTTTATTTTTCTATGGTGGATATTAATTGCTTTAAAGAAACCTGTTTGGCTTTCTCCCAAGCTAGAGAGCTTTAGCACTGACCTGCTTGAAATGTTTTGGCAACGGGTCTCTGCTTTGTCTCATGGCTCCCATTGCGCAGTTTGTCCTGCACTTTGACAGAAGCATCTTGGAGAGGAGAGGGTGAGCTCTGGAGCACACCAGCTCCACGGAACCCTCAGAACAGTCGTCTGCCCACTAAATGTGTTACTCCAACAGCAAACAGGAAAACGTAACTTGGAATACTTGTGACTTCAAAGCCATCAGACCAGCCAGTAGAACCACAGAACAACTCGGGGGAGAAGGGACCTCGAGATCTGTGGTCCAACCCCCTGCTCAAAGCAGGATCTGTGCTGAGGGTCAGAGCAGGTTCCCCAGAGCTTTGTCTTCAAGAGCAAACTTGCTCTTGGAGACCTCTGAGGATGGAGACTGCACAGCTATGTGAGGGACAGACCTGTTCCAGCGCTGGACAATCCTGGTCACAAAATAGTTTTTCCTCCTGTCCAGCTGTGTCAGTTGATACCTGTTGTCTCTCAGACAGGCTCTCCGTAGAAAATCTCACTCCTCCGGGCTGTTTTCTTTATGGAAAGAGTAACCCCCCCCCTCACCCTACCGTCCCTGTCTGGCGTTGTGAAGTGGTTGTCTCCATCCTTGGCAGTCCTCCAGTTATTCAGGCCTTCCCCCTCTGGGACTGTGCAGCGCTCGGGTTCTTCCTTTTCCTTCCTATCTTCCCAGTTTCAAAGAGGTCTAGAACTGCTGGCTCTGCCTGTCTGCATCTCTCTGCCTTTGGCTGTAAAGCCTAACTCAGAGTCTGACTGTCTCCCGAGTCTGGGTGTAGTTAAGCGTTAGCTGCTCTTGGCTCCTTGCGATTGTAACGGCTGTTCACACACTGTCTCTCTCAGCCCCCAAGGGAAAGGAGTCTGAGTTTTTAATTTTAGCTGCTTCAGTTACCTGCTGACAGTTTGATTTCTCCCTCCCAAGCACTCTAAGCTAAAAAAACTGAGACCCAGAATCAGTCTTGGACACCTCTTCCTTTGGCAACAACTCTGTCTTTAAATGGGGAACAAATGTCCATTACTTGGAGTAACCAGTGAGAAGACAACCTGAGCCCTGCTCATAACCACCCCTCGTTCCCGGCTGGTCTACCTGGCTGGACTCCCCAGCCATTGAACCCAGGTACAAGCCTGTAAATATAAATACGTATCTCTCTTGCATATTTAAAACGTCCCTGTCAGGCAACGTGAACTTGTAGAGATAAGGAAGCCAAGTGGTGGGAGTTCAGCTGTAGGCCAGCAGCGTCTGTTCCTCTCCGGAAAAGGGAGCTCTGCTTCATGGAGGGCAGAGTGCTGCCGAGGCCACCGCGAGTCCCAGCTCAGCGCTGGCCTGCCAGGCGGGCTCACGCGAGTCCTTGCTCTCTTGCTGCCTTTTTTCCTCATCTGTAAAAGCAGATGACAGCTCCGTGGTTAAAGTGCTTGTCGCTGGAGAATGCTCTTCGTGCAATGTGATTAACTAACGTGAGTGATCTGTGATGTGGTTGATGGGGTGCATCGGACCCAGACCTGCAGGAGCACTGATGGTGTTGTCTTCTCTGATTCAGGCACCATGTTCCGCAAGAAGAAGAAGAAACGCCCAGAGATCTCGGCTCCGCAGAACTTCGAGCACCGTGTCCACACTTCGTTTGACCCAAAGGAGGGGAAATTTGTGGGCCTGCCACCTCAATGGCAGAATATTCTAGACACGCTGCGGCGCCCCAAGCCGGTGGTAGACCCTTCGAGGATCACGAGGATGCAACTCCAGCCGATGAAGGTGAGAGAGGAAGATGGCGCTTGCCTGTCCCCTGGGGAAGGCCAAGCTGGGGCAATGTTTCTGTTGCCCCATATCTATGTAAAGGGGGTGGGGTGGGATCTGTAAGGGATGCGGCAGGCAACAGGGTCTGTTTGAGGCAGGTCAGTATGGACAGCAGAACCCTTCATGGCAGTAGTGTCACTGCTCAGATAACCAGCTGTCACTGCAGCCAGGACCCGTGAAAGCTGCCGTGGTAGCTGACAGGGCCTGCCACGTGCTCAGCCATTGAACAGGGGAGCAAAGAGGAGAATTCTTGGAGGGAGCTGTTTGAGCAAGATTGTCCTTCTCCTGGGTGAGCAATTTAGCTGGTAACGAAGTCGATGGGGACACCCGGGTGGGAGCGAGTGGGCAGCCGTGGCTTTCTGCCCCTGGGGGGCCACA
>NW_010424760.1:4909-9527 GCF_000710305.1 Buceros rhinoceros silvestris
GGGGTGGGAGGGAGTGGGCAGCCGTGGCTTGCTGCCCTTGGGTGGCCACGGGAACGAGAACCAGGGAGCAGGACTAAAGTGGGGCTTGGGCTCGCAGGGTTCATAACGCAGCACTTCAACGGGAGAGCGTCCTTGGAGCAAGTCCTTTGGTAAGGAGCAGGAAGCTGCCAGCCCGTGCAGAAAGTGGGGTTAGGTGGCTGTCTTGCTTGGATGGCAGCTGGAGACCGCATGGCTGCGGGGAGCTGCTGGGTGGAGAGAGGCAGGTCCACAATAACCTCTCGGAAAAGGGAGTGGAAGATGGCGACAGAATTATCGTGTTTAAAGTCTTGCTGGCTTGTGGGAGGTTTTTGTTCCCAACTAAAAAAACCCTGCAGGGGCCTAAAAACTGAGAGGCAAGTTGTAAAGAGGGATGTCACTACCTGGGTTTTAGAGGGACACAAAAGAAGATAGTTGTCTATCTACATTTAACTTTTTGTGTGAAGATGCTCAAAATGTGGAACCATCTCTTAGTGTAATGCGAGAGTTAATGCAAACCCAACCTCCGCCAAAGCAGCACAGCAGCATCTCCAGGCAGAACGCTGCTCAAGGAAGAAGCTGGCTGAGGAAGGACAGGAAAGAGGAAAAGGGAGGAGGTGTTGCCTTCTGGTTTACGGTGTCCTGAATGTGCTTTGAGGTTCCAGACGTGGTAGGAGATAGAGCCATGATCCGGGGGAGGGAGAAAATGTGTGATGAGAGACCAGCGTGGTTAGATCAGGAGCTCTCTAATGAGCTTAAACTGCAGGAGGATTGCTCAGAAGGGTGGAAACTAGGTCACGTTATAAAGGGCAAAGAGAAAAGAAACTTATGTAGGAACAAAACTCGGAGGCCAAGGCACAAAGAGAGATGTTATTCTCAAAGAACATAAAGGGCACTAAGGAGACATCGTAAGTATGTGGAGGGGGAGAAGGAGGATGAAGGGAAGAATTCGCTCGCTGCTCATTTTGGAAGAACGTTCATAAGAGCCAGCGCTGAGTTCTGCAATGTTTAATGATTTCTGTTCAGGCTGCATTGAAAAGGTTGGCTGTGATCAGTGGGCTGACGCCGTTAATTCCAGCATGAGGGGTAGGAACGCAGAGAATGAGAAGAACATGAGCAGAAATGAGACTTCTTATCTCAGTTACATGTTTTCGAGTCAGCTGGCCCTGATGAAATTCAAGGGATTGCGAGTCAGGCGGAATAATTTCCATTCCCAGAAAGAGACTGGAACGAATAAGTCATCCATCTGCAGGCTCTTCCTCGGAGATAGCAGGGGAGTAGCTCCAGCTGCGGGCAAATCGCGCCAAGCAGCCCAGTCCATCACAGGTATTGCGTTCTGGGTCGGGAGAAATGACAGCTCTCTCCTGCACCTTGACTTCACTTACGCTCCTGGCGCCGTTCCTGCGGCATTCCCGGGGCACCCGCGTGAGGTTCCTCGAGTGTCAGCAAAAGGACGGACAGCGTGGGGCATCGCTGTCAGGTAGAAATGGGCACAGAGGGCTTTACTGGAGCTTGTCCGAGTCTGATGCTGGCCGGTACTTCCAGGTATGGCTTAGTAAACCTGTGGATGGGAAAAGCTGACAGGAGGCGCGAGGCTTTAGGAGAGCACAGACACGATCCCCATCGGGCTTTAACAACCACAGAAGAATCTTAAACTAACAGTTTGGGGTTTCCCCTCCCCAGTAATTCCAAGTGCACGTTCTCTCTTAAGCTGCATCCCCCGGCTGGTTCTTTCTGGCAAACACCATTTGAACATGTTCCTGTTCAACGGCACCAATCAATAGTAAGATTTTTTTTTTGCTATTTGGCTCTGTTAGGCCAAGCCTTGCCCCTGGAGTCCTGGCTCCAGCTGTCACGATGTTCCATTCCTTTGACAAGGGCTGTGTGCAGTGTCACTTCTCTTTTGGAAACGACGATTTCTAAGTTGGGGACAGTAAGGCACGACCCACAGTGTCTCAAATTCGGGTGTTTCTTCGCTAATCTGTTGTGGGCTCTAAACACAGCTGCAAAGCACAGCTACCCCCCACCCTCTGCCCGCTGGGGACAGGACGGGCGTGCTGGACTGAAAGGGCAGCGGGAGTGACCTGAGTCTCACTTTGGAAGCTCTGACCCCAGAGGTGAGGTGAGCACTGGGATGCGTTTCCTGGGGAGGCCACAGCATCCCTTCTTGGAGACTCTTCGTTCTGAGCACGTGTTAGCTGCGAGTCCCGCGGGATGACTGCTGTCCATCTCCATGGGGCTAGCTGGCCACTGGAGATGTCTTCCAGCTGGGTTTTGAGTTGCTCATTTTCCCAGGTTGTAGAAATGTTGAACCATCAGCGAGCACTGGAGGGGGGCCTCGTTCTTCCTTCTCTGCAAAGGTGAGCAGGGCATCCTGCCGGCCGCTCTTGGGGCGATGTGCATCGCAGCCGCCCCTGCTCTGACCCCGCTCTGAACCAGGGCGCTCTGTTGAGGTAAACGGATCCATCTGACGTGTCTGATGGACACATTAGAACGGGCAGGAGGCTCTTCCCACCCTACGGGCAGATCTCAGAGACTGGGTTTCTGACCATTTACTTGGGGTACTTTTTTCCCTATTGAGTTTGGTGCAGAAACGATCGTCGAGTGTCCTCAGCGGGTCCTTGACCTGGCAGCAGCTGGGTCCGTGGGGGACGGGGCTGGGTTTGCTCAGGGAGGTGTATTGCTACACTGGAGAGCAGGGTTCTCTGCTGCAGCGGTGATGGAACGACAATCTGCCTTCACCTTTGGCTGACAGACTCTTCCACTCTGCCTTTCATCCTCTGTCGCTGAGCAAACCGGGTGCTCCCCGTGTGCGCTGCGGTGGCTTTTTGTTGGAATTACTGGAGCTGCTGTTTTGCACCAGCTAAATATTAGGCTCAGTGTAATTAATTCAGCATCTTTAGAAGATCCCTGGAGTTCAGTTAGCAAACAGGAGATTGCCATCACTCCAGGGAAGGACTTTCCTCAGGCAGAGACTCATGAAAGTGTAGGAGTAATCCTGTGCTCTGAATTTCGATGGGAAATGAAACATTTTCATTCCCGGCACTAAAAAGCTTCTGTGAGCAGTTCAGTTGCAGCATAAACAAGGGAGAGCACCGCATAACGCAGCGACGGCTTCCAGCGTCCTGCGTGAACAGTGCTGTTGCCCGTTTGGACGGAAGCCTTGTTCTTCACCGACTGCTTACACGGCAGTTGGGAGCATTGTGACCCTTTGTTCATCGTTTTTAATTTTAATGGCTTGGCAGGATGGAGGAGGGTTGCGGTGCTGGAACAGTTTGGTCTCCACCACTCAGGATGAAGATTCATTAGCAAAAACCAGGCTGAGGGAAGTTGAGTAAACCCCGCTGAGAGTGCCGCAGCGGAGAGATGAACCCTGCGTGGGGATGGCGAGGGGCTGGTCGGTCGCAGGTCGCTGACGGCGTGCTGTAACTGCTGAGAACTTACGTTGTTGGGGGCTCGCCGAGCCAAAGTCAGTGATGTCCTGTAGCACCGTGTCAGGAGTGCTAAACCCATCCCAGATTGGTTGTAACGTTGCCCGTTCGAAGGTGAGTGTGGCAGCAGCATTCGCGGTTCTGGCGGAAGGTGCTGCTGCCTCTGACAGTCGGAGGGAACCCAGCGACTCCTTTTTTGTTTTCCCCTCAGTAAAGGATGATGAAATAAAGACAAAGTAATTTTTCTCATTTTTCCTAAATTTGCTGACTCTTGTCCAGCTAGACAAACAAAATCTAACCTTTGTCAGGATAAACTGCCTCGGTTTTTACAACTCTGACTCTCTCCCCACTTCCCTGTGTTCCGCAGACCGTGGTGAGGGGCAGCACTGTGGAAGTGGAGGGTTATATCTCCGGGCTGCTCAACGACATCCAGAAGCTTTCTGCCATCAGCTCGAACACTCTGAGGGGACGGAGCCCCACCAGCAGGAGGAGAGCCCAGTCCCTCGGGCTGCTGGGGGAAGACAGACCCCCCGACATGTATCTGCAGAGTCCTGAAGCAGACTGGGCAGACAAATACGGCAACTACCTCAACTGCAATGGTGGGACCAAGGTGACCCGGAGGCAGACAATGTGGCCAGACTATAAACCCCGGCTGGAAGGACAGGCGCATCCCAACGGGATGGTCATGAAAGCACAGTCCCTCGGGCCACCAGAGTTCCAGGGTGCCGACAGCAGCTGCCTCCAGCGTGCCTCTGGTTTGCAGCACACGCCCGCTCTGCCGGGGGAGAGCGAGAAGATGGGAAGAAAGAGCTCGGAGGAGTGCTGGCCACAGCCTTGTCTCCTACGACAAGCCAGCTCCAGGCCCTCGGGGGAGGGCAGCCCTAGCTCCAAATCGAGGGAGAACAGCTTGAAGAGGCGGCTGCTGCGCAGCGTGTTCCCCTCATCCAGCGGCTCAAACAAGTCAGGGCCCTCCCTGCAGAGCAAGGTACGGTTATTCAGTATTCTTGAGCGAGGGCAATGTTGACTTGACAGTTGCAGAGCAAATTTAACTGCAAACATCACGCCGCCATCTGTTGTTGACGTGATTAATGCTGGAATCAGAACGGTCCTGGGCAGGGGAAGTGTGAGCCCACCTGGGCTTCCCAGAGCATCCTGCGCAGCAGAGCTCAGCC
>NW_010424761.1:0-1208 GCF_000710305.1 Buceros rhinoceros silvestris
GCTCCCGGCTCACGGGCCCGTTCCTCGCTGCCTTTGTGTTACCGCAGGGTCTGAAGGAGCCGCAGCCATGGCCCAGGAGTGCCGCGACGAGTGGGAGCTGAGCAAGGAGAACGTGCAGCCGCTGCGCCAGGGCCGGGTCATGGCCACCCTGCAGCAGGCGCTGGCTCAGCAGGAGACCGCCAGCCACACCGCCGTGCAGCTCAAAAAACAGTGAGCGAGGCCTTGACCCCTCCTTCCTCCCCAGCTGTTCTCATCGCACCGGTCTCATAGGCTTTAAGAAGAGCAGAAAAGATCCCAAACTCAGTAACTGGTGTCTGTGCTGCTCTCGCTCTCCAGGTGTTCAGGACCACTTGCTGGGGGTGCCGAACAGCAGAGACTACAATTTTTAGGTCTACAGTGGAGCATTAAAGAGCAAACACTAGGTTGTGCTCTTGAATGTGCTCATTAAGAAAAATGTATGAAGGTGGCAAGGAGGAGAGCTTTTTTTTTTGTCTTTCCTACTGTAATCTATCCAAGCAGGGTGTTTCTTAGGGATAAATGCTTCCTACTATCGGAACAAAGGCACAGAGCAGGTGTCGGTGTGTCTTGCGGACTGCAGACACCTGAGGGGTCTGAGCCAGCTGGCTTTGCTCTGTCTGGCATACCGTGTTCCGCAGATGTGACTGCTAGCAGCATCTTGTGTCCCAAACCTATGCAGTTATATTTCTGCTGGCTGATCCTCAAGTTTGCATGCCCACTGAAGGCCAAGCTGACTTTGTGAAGAGTCTGTGTGTTGTGTCCGTGCTGTGTGGACAGAATTTGGAAGTGTTGGTGCTCATCATGCTGAACCCTCTGGGTGATGTTGTGGGAAGTCAGCAGGGTCTGAAGCTGATTTTTGTAACAACTGAGTCAAAGAATATGTTGTGCCCGGTGTTCCTGCACCAGTACTGTCAGGGTGTCTGGGGTTTCTGTGGAAAGCCGTGAGATTGGTATTGTTCTGGGCTCTGCAGGAGGGCTTGTCTGCCTCGACTCGCGATGTCTGTGAGGTGTTAGGGCTGAGCAGAGCCTTCCAAGAACAAGGGGCTGCCTGGGGAGAGCTCTGCAGGATCAAGGTAGAGCCTTGCGAAACGGGAGCTGATGTTCTTGTCTAACCCCAGCTGCAGGGCAGCTCGCTTTCATTGTGGGCTGATGTCAGCGTGCTGTAGGGATGGAATGATGCACAGGAGCTG
>NW_010424761.1:1348-21000 GCF_000710305.1 Buceros rhinoceros silvestris
ATGACTGTCACTGTGGCCACTTAGATGTGGCTTCCCTGTGTGCTCTGGTGCAGTTCTGCAGGTGTCTGATCATCGGGCTTTTGCGTCGTCCTGTGTCTGTTCCAGCCTCCTCCTACACTTAGATAAGGGACGTTTCATGCACAAGTGAACCTCACAGTGTACCTGTGTGCTAGTAACTCTTCCTAACAGACAGGCATTCTGGGAAGGGAGCCCACGTGAGCTTTGGGGTAGTGCGAATTCCTGGGAATATCCTTTGGAAAGGTACGGATCTGTTCTTGTTAAATAATGGTGCGCTTCCAATGCTTTCCTTCTGCAGAAGAGTGCAAAAGCTTGGGTTTCGATTCTTTTGTCTCAGAAAAGCTCAAGTCTAACTGTACACTAAGCTAGGCTTTTTGTTCAATCGACCTAGAAAACGGTGTGAGAGCAAAGGTCTTAATTCACAGCGTAGAAAACCCCTTTACAGTTATACACATGTACTTGTTGAATGGCTAATTTTTTAATTATTTTTTTTTTAGGGAGTTTGAATCAGAAATCCGGTTTTACTCTGGAGATGATCCACTGGATGTCTGGGACCGGTAGGTTCCTGTTTGTTTCACAAGAGAGAATAGAAAGGTCAGGCAAAAGCTGGGGAAAAATATTCTAATGTCATAAGAAACTTGTTAACAGAGAAATTCTATGCCAGTTTTTAATAATATGTCTTGCTTCAATACTATGCCTGATTTTTTTCTAAATCTCCTTACATTGTACAGAAACTGCGGGCTCGTGTCTTGTCCAGAACTGACGTGCTATGAATATATCCTGTCTCTAGGTACGTCAAGTGGACAGAGCAGACCTTCCCCCAGGGCGGGAAGGAGAGTAACCTGGCAGCGATATTGGAAAGGGCGGTGAAGGCTCTCAATGAACAGCAGCGCTACTACCAAGATCCTCGTTATCTCAACCTCTGGCTCAAGTTTGTGAGTGTTTTCTGAACGTCTCTGGGGTGCTGCTTTTTCTTGGTACTTGTTAATGTCACTTGCACACAGTGAAGCTGATTTTTGTAACAACAGAGTCAAAGAATATGTTGTACAACTAGTGCAATGTTAGAAGTGTCTGCCTGCAAATGTGTTCCCTGCTCTTGAATTCCACTGCTTGATTTCAAAAGAACCTTCAGACCTTTTTTAGGATCACTCAGTGTGGACAGCTGTAAGTTTTGTTTTGGAAAAGCTCGTTTGAATGAAGTGGAGCTTGATTCTTTATTGAAGGAGTAAAGCAAGTGATGTAAAGATATGATTGAGGTGCTCTATCTGTCCTGACAGTTATTTTAACTTCTGACTGTCTTGTGTCCACAACCTATGTTTAAGCAAACCCAAGCTGAGCATATTCTTCTCTTGCCCTCTCTCCCTTGCTACAGCTCTTGTTGCTGTTCTTGTCTCCCTAAAGCAGCTGTTTCTCCAGGTTTAGCTTCCTGAGCTGATTTACTAGTTCTGAAACTAAGAAATGTGTTATACTCAGTCCAAAGGTAAAATAATTATTCTCAGAAATACTAATACTACATAGTTCAATCACTGAATTATCAGAGATAAAAAAAAATCTGAAGAAATGACTGGCTTTGAATGCACAGGCTAGAATAAGGGGTTGTTAATAGCATTGACAAATACATGCATGGAGTCAGAGGTTGTTCTTGTTATTCTTCTGTTGAATTCCTGTTCTTTACCTTGTGTGCTGTGACGTGAAACAATCCTATGTCCTTTCAAGTAACCGCTCCTGTAAGACTTGTCATGAAACCAGTGGGGACTTGCAGCAGGTGTCAAACTGCAGACGTTGACGTGGAGTCCTTTGTGGTCCAGTGTGATGAGCTAACTGATTTGGCTGTTTCAGGGGAACTATTGTAACGAGCCCTTGGATCTGTACAGTTACCTGCACAGCCAGGAAATCGGCACAATGCTGGCACTGCTCTACATCACGTGGGCAGAAATACTTGAGGCTCGAGGAAGCTTTAAGAAAGCAGATCTGATATTCCAGGAAGGTCTTCAGCGCAAGGCCGAGCCTTTGGACAAGCTCCAGTCTCATCACAGGTAGACTTCCAGCTCAAGGGGAGCACTTATGTGCTTCAGTGCGTACCTGGTACAGGGGCATCTGTAGTGACTTCTCCACTGTGTTTCTCAGGCAGTTTCAGACCCGAGTTTCTCGGCAGACTCTTCTGGGGCTGGAGGAAACTCCTGATGAGAACGATATGGAGCTTCTGGGAGCTGCAGAACCTCAGAGAAGCTCATTGGCAGATCTAAAAGGCAAGGGGAAGAAAAATATGAGAGCCCCCATTAGTCGTGTGGGAGATGCACTTAAAGGTACGGATTGTTATTGGAAGAGTTTCATCTTCTTGTGGTGGAATTTGCCCTTGAGTGTGATAGTTTAAAGGCTAATTTCCATAAATCTTTTTGCTTGTAGCCACAAACCAAACCAGAAGCTTCCAGGCTCAAACTCCTCAGCTGTCAAATAATGCGGGTTTTGCTGTCTTTGATGAGAATTCGGCTTCTGGACCCGAGATCCCCGTCCTTACTCCACAGCCGTGGACAGCACCTCCAGCGCCGAGGGCCAAGGAGAATGAACTAAGCGCAGGACCTTGGAACTCTGGACGGGTAAGGAATCTGGAAGTGGTGGAGTGAGCAAGAGGGAAGGTGTGTGTGTAAGCCCACGACTTCTGATCCCTGAGACAGGTGATTCTTTTTCCCTTGTTGGCATTTGTCTGTTTGTAGCTATGGATCTTTCTAGCTTCTTCCTAAGGAGTCTCTGGCTATGTGCAACCTGTTCAAGTTTAGCAAGCTGATCTTGCTAGAATAAGTTTTTAAAAACTCTCTGGAGTTCTTAAATCAAGAAATTATAATTTTTGCTAAGCAGAAAAATTGGTAGATATAGTCTGGCTCGCTGTTTGAGGGGCAGAAAAGGAATACGAGGGAAAACAGCAGCCAGGGAGAGGGAGAGAAGCCAGCCATTAGTCAGCTCTGTGAGAGAGGAGGAGTTAAACTGAAACCATACAACATGTACAACCTGAAGGAAAAACTTATTGCCTGTCATCTTGTGTAAACTGGGCACGTACAGCATTCTGCAAGTGTTTTGAAGGGCTTTTGAGGAAAGCAGAGGAGTGGAGATCAAAAGAACTGAAGTAGTACTGTGTCACTGGACTGTTAATGCTGACAATGCGGGGAAGCTTGCCAGGAGGTGGACAGAGGATGGCAGGAAGTAGGTTCCAGTGGCTTGAACTAATGCTGGAGATGTGAAAAGAAGCAGCTGTGCTACAGGTGTTTCAGCTGTTCTACAGAAATGAACCAAGACATTATCTGAAGGAAATTAATCCTGTGAAATCAAGTTTGTTTCAGGAATCCTTAGATAACCCCCAGTGTCCCCCTGTTCTTTGTAGATTAGAGAGGAAGAATATAAAGTAATTAGATGATTAAATTATTTTAGACTTCTCAACATAGAAGTCATTATAAGTGAAGCTTAGAAACAAAAACTGGGATGAGGGGAGGGAAGCAAAGGGGCTGAAATCCATGGAAACTCTGGGAAGAATTACTGCCAGATACAAAGCAATTGGATTAGCTGAATGGAAAAGTTCAGTCAATCACAGGTTTAATTTAGCTGAGAAGAATGTGGAGGAAGAATTATTAATGTAGAACTTCTTATCAGTTGCCTTGCCTTGGGCTGGTTAACACGGTCATTCCGGTCCCCAAATGCTTCTGTATTCTTGTGCTGTCTGTCCTTAGAGCTCTCTTGATTCCTCTTTCATGAAATTTGTAGCTTTTTTTAAATTAAATCTAACAAGTAACAGAAGAGTTGAGGTTGTTTAATTCACCGTCACTGAGGTGTGGTGCTCATTCTGGCTTGTGTTACAGTGAAAAAATAACCTTTTGTGAGCACTGTGATACTAAGTGCTGCACAGAGGAAAGAGGCTTCTCTTATTGCTGGTGTGAAGGTGGCGAAGAAGAATGGTAGAAAACAGAAGTCGGTTTGAAATAGCCCCGCTGTGTAACTCCTGCCCAGGAGTCCAGGGGAATTTCAAGCAGGCAGATGAGAGTAGCACATTCCGAGACTGAATTCCACCAGTCTTCTCTTAAACCATGAAGCCCAGAAGCAGTGAAGGGATTTTTGTGGTGTTGAAATGGTCTCTGAGAGGAAAATTGAGAAGTCTGGAGGTTCTTGGTGGCAGCAGAAGGAACATTATCACAAAACTGGGACAGTCTTAGCTGGAAAATGAGGACTGTAGCATTGCTGGAACACAGAGCAGAGGAGCCACCAGAATACCCAGCTTGACCAGCATTCTTGAGAGTGACAGAAACTGGGTGCTGATGAGGATGCCCGGCAGGAGGGTGTCTTGCTTTATCTAGGTGCTGATGGTCTGGAACTGTTTTTGTGTCAGAATGGAATTAACCTTGTAAATCTTGGATAAGTGTATCAGGTTTAATTTTTTTAAATAACAAAAGCTACATATGAGCCAAATGCTGGGCAAAGGGAGATTCAGGGTGTCAAGGAGTGCAGAGTCTGAAAATGAATCTTTAAGCTGTTAACAGTGACTTTTCCTTCCTCAGCGTCCTCGCAGCAGCGCAAATTCTGGTGTAGAAGTGCCCTGCCCGCTGCCCAGCTTCACCCCCTATGTGGAAGAGTCAGCTCAGCAGCAAGTCATGTGAGTTCAGCGTGCCGTGGGGAGTGCATGCGGAATTATCAGAAAATGGAAATTATGCATCAAATCCTGACAGCCTGGAAGCTCTCGGTGCTTTAGCTTGATGGCAGAGGCTTCAGAGGAGGATGTGTGAGGACATGGGCAGTATCTGACTGCCGCTGCTCGTTATGTGGCAGTCTGTGTCCAATTTATTTATGCTAATTTGTTTGATAGCGTAGCTCGGTACGTTTACACCACACCAGTCACCTCTCTTTAGATGCTGATTGCTGAGCCCTGAATCGAGACAGGCTTGTTGCTGTTTGCCTGTGTTGGGAGCTCTGAGCTCTAGGTGGAGTTTATTCTGCATCCGAGTTCCCATGACAACAGTTGCTGAGGTTGGGGAGGAGTGTGCTGCTTGGCCTGAAATTACCCTCTGCCTGTGCAGCCCGCTCTGAAACGCTGATCGGTTCCCACAGACGTGGTTGCGCTGGTTTGTCAGAGCAGAGCAAAATGCACCATTTTGCAAAGCTGCCCAATTTCCTTATTTTGTGACTTGTGATGGTGGGGGAATGCATGGGCTCTTCCTAGAAGAGGAGTGGAAAGAACGTTTGCTGTTGCAGACAGCTTCCTCTGCTCTGAATTGTGTGTGACCGAAGAATGCCAGAAGGTCCCTAACAGCCTGGGTTTTTCCTGTGCCTGTTGTGTGTCCACGTGGCCTGTGGAGTAGCTCAGACCAAGGACATAGCACTATTCCGTTCAATATGTAAAAAATTAAGTTTCTGTCTAAGCCGTAACACTTCTTCCTGCTCCTGAAAGTCAGTGATGCCGTGGATGCAGATCTCGTGATGCACTGGTCTCTCTGGGATGAATGCTTATTACTTGCAGAAGGCAGCGTCTCTTTATCCCAGGGAAGAGGAAGGAGGAGGTGGAACCGAACATCATGCTGAACTAGCTGTCAGCAGCCTCAGCAGAGAGCTTGTACTTACTTTTATACCATGCAGGTGAAAGTTTAAAGGCAGATTTCTTAATTTTTTCTGCCTTTGAGTCCAATTCCTCGTGATGCCATGGCCATCAGCCAAATCAAGCCTGAAGGTGTTGCGTTTAAATTGTGTGAATGTGACACAAATCATGCCATCAGTTGTCATACTGAGATCTGGGTGGAAGGACCCTGTAGTGATGCTGCTAATAAGCTCACCCCCATCAATAAAAGCTGTAGAACACACCAAAAAAGAACCCCAACCATTGGGAACATCAGTTTGCCTCACAATCTCCCAGATGGTCTTAGAGTGGTGGGTTTGTTCACATGCAAACCCCAGCAGACGTCTGGCGCCATGCCCTGCGTGGACCTTTACCAGACTACACAGCTCCTGCTCTTCCCAAGGTCACTTTGTTATGTTACCTTGTAAATACTAGTCTGTACAATAGAGATGTGAAAACCTTGGCGGTCTGGGAAAGGAATGAGAAAAAAAATCTAAACTAAAAGTCTATGGTACAGAAGACGACAAAACAGAAGAGAAAGTGCGAGCTGAGCTGTTCGGAGACTGATACTCAAGCTGCATGTGTAATAGCTCTGCAAAATTATTAATTAGTTTTTGAATATGTATGATTATTTTGGGGAAAATAATGAATATGTGTGTAATTGGGTGATATAAGCTTTGGCTGGGGCAGCACATGGGGTGTGAGATTTGGGGAAGAGATACCCCTTGCACCTGGCGCTGATAAGAAAATGCTGCTTCTTAATGCTGCATCAGTGTTAAAGAGTTTTTCTTCCGAATTTTTGGTAACAACTTGTTCAGATCATCGTTCGTGGAGGTTCAGGTGGTTGCTGGAGTCACCTGCCTTACTGGTGGCTGTAAAACTGTACAAATTCTGGCTCCTCTCTCCTGAAAGTAGCATGTAGCGCTTCCAGAAAGCACTTTCAAGCTGCTGCTGCCTCCTTTCACTGTACAGCGATGGGTTTTTGTGGGGGGTTTTGTGGTTTTTTTTGTCATGGGGTACTTAATTTCTGTCATCTGGAGTGAAAAATATTTTTTGAACAAATTCCCCTCTTGCATATTAAATCTTTTTTTCCTTAACCTAAAATGCCAGGCTCAATCTAGTCCAACATCTTCCAGTTTTAAGTCCCTCTGCTGCTGCTTCTGCCGCAGATAAACTCTGGTTTGCAGGGTGAGTTGGGACTTGTCACTGGTGTGGTCACACAGCTCGGTGGAGCCAAGGTGAACGCGGGTCCTACTCCAGAACGCCCAGCACTTCAGAGAACCCAAAGAGGTTATTTGCCTTGACTGGGCCTCATCAACACTCAAGTTTGGGTTTTGATGGCACAATTCTCAGTTGGAAAGCTTCGTTTGTGTGCTGTCATTCCATTTCTCGTGTTTGTTTTTTCTGTTAGCAGAACAGAATGTCTTTGTTCTACAGCTAGATTCTGCAATCGGCCGTTTTCTCTCCTACGCCTGTGTCCTGGGTTCCAGTGAAGTACAGGTAACCAAAGAGATACCTGTGTGTCGTTTCAGGACTCCCTGCAAAATCGAACCCAGCATAAACCGCGTTTTGAGTGCTCGCAAACCTGAGAAAGAGGAGGACCCGCTACAGCGGGTGCAAAATCACCAGCAGGGTGCTCAGGAGAAGCAAGAGGTGGTGATGTACTGCAAAGACAAAGTTTATGCTGGCGTCGAAGAATTCTCTTTGGAAGAGATCCGAGCCGAAATCTACCGAAAGAAGGCAAAGAAGAAAATGGAAGGTGCGCTTCAAAACGGGGTGACTCAAGACTTTGAGATGGAATCAGAAAATTATGCTTAGTTCTGTCATCTCAACCCTTTCTTTTTCTACAGAAATAGTTATTTGGCTGCTCTGAGGTACAGAGGCAGCAGCGTATCTGACAGCTTTACACAAAAGCTGTGAAACTGGGCAAGAAGACCAGAGGTTTTAGCCCCTTCAGAAATGGTTTAGGCTTTACCCCAGATCGCGTGTGAAATAGGTGTTGTGCTTTATAAGCTTTTCTTCCATAGAGGAGATGCAGGCCATAGCGCGGAAGAAGGAAGAGATACAAAGGAAAATTGAGGAGCTGGAGAAGAAGTTAAAGAAGAAAGATGACAAGCAGCAGCAACCGCAGGAACAGGTATTGTCCTCATGGAACTGTTCTTTGTCAAAGAGCTGCTATTTTAAGTCAAAGTACCAAAGGAGGAACAAGATCTAAGAAGTTTCTCTTTGGCTTACGTTTCTTAAACCTTTTCTGAAAGGATGCCTCAGTCTGTCCACACACATCACCCAGTAAGTGACAGAAATATTTTTCCTCCTCCCCTGCTTGTCCCCAGGACTCATCCTTTTGCTGTAGGAATGTAAATCAAAGAGTTGAAGTGTTGTAGTGTTACTTTACAAGTATTGATGAGTTATTTAACAATCCAAGACACCTTATGCTAAGGTTTAAACTTCTGAAGATTTTTAAGTAAAGGGCAAATTGCTTTTTAAACTCTTATGTGTGGTTTCCTTTTATATAGAGGAGTTGTAGTGCAAAAGAAGGCAGGAGAAACTGGATCTGGGGAAAGGAGTGAAGGGCTGCCAGGTGGAGTGGGCTAACCCAGTAGGCAATGAAGCAGCACCCCCTGCTTCCTTCCTCCCCCTCAGTGAGATGGGAAAGAGAAATCGGAAGGGTAAAGGTGAAGATAAGGGCAGTTCAACAGGTAAACCGAAAGCTGTGCAGGCAAGCAGAGCAAACTGGCAGGAACTCCCTGCTTGCCATCGGCAGGCAGGCATTTGCCATCTCCAGAAGAGCTGGGCTCCTTGTGTAACAGTTACTTGGGAGGACAAATGCCAGAATTCTGAATGTCCCTGTTCCTCCAGATGTTATTGCTGAGCATGATGTAGCATGGGTTGGTTGGTTGGGGTCAGCTGTGTCCCCTCCCAGCTCGTCCCCCAGCCTCCTCGCTGGGATGGCAGCATGAAAAACAGAAGACCTTGATGCTGCGTAAGAGTTGTTCAGCAGCAGCCAAAACAGCATTCTTTTGGTCAAAAATACAAAACACAGCACCAGCTGGTCTGTTGGCAGGAAAAGGAACTCTGTCCCAGCCAAGACCAGCACGCAAGGCCCCATCTGAATCGGGTTTTATCGACCGCAGTAGGCTCTATTATGTACTGGATTGCTTCTCCCTTTTCTGTGCAGACCAGTGCTGAGCAGAGTATCTTCCAAGCAAGTATACTTTGGTCTGCCATTGCTAGTTAGGGTTAAGCACCAGCTTTACCTTGCAAATAACAAATTAAATAATTATTTTCAAGCTTTTCCTTCTTGTGGCATAGTTTGGTTCTACAGTGATGGAATCACAAATTATGGTTTTGTTTCTACAGCCAACGGAGATAACAGAAGCTTCGCCGCCTTTGGGACCACAAGGATCTACTTCTTCCAGTGCGATGGGAGTTGGGGAGAAACAGCCTCAGTTGGAGAGGTAATACACGATTCGCTTTGCCAGTGATGAGAGAATTTGTGGGGGTAGTTAGTTCTGGGTAACATGGTTCACCAGCAGCCAGCCTGTTCTGGGGGTAGGTAGTTGTGGATCACTAAAAACCAGCCTGTTTCTGCAGGCAGAAAGGAAAACACCCCTCGGCATCAGCCTGTAGACAGAGGATTACAGATGCTGTTATAGTTCTGATCCTTTGTCTGGGGGATGTTAACTTCCTACAAGCAGCACACTCTGCGTGCAGAGCGTGATTATGTTTTGTGAAGGTGTGTAAAATAGAAGAAACAAGTTTGTATCTCTTTCACAGTGAGTTCCAGGTATTTGAAGATGCCAAACTCCATAAACCGTCTTGTGCTGAGGGTAAGTATTGACTTTTTTTATCATTAAGGAGAAGGCTGTGCTAAAGGGAAGTGTCTTTGATGGGAATAGCAAGACTGTGACAAACTGACCCCCAAAGTCTAGGTGGATTCAAAGAATACAATGAGAAGGTGCTGGTAGTGCCTTTGACCATCTCCAGCGAAAGACCAAGCAGCTGAGGCCTGGGAACAGTCACTGTCTTAAGTCCTTTTTCCTCCGGGGGTTTGGAAGAAGAATACAGTCAGAAATGGCATGCTTGGTTCCCTGTTGGGAAGGTGTGTGCTAAAGACATTGCCTTCTGACCCAAAGTGACTCCTGTTCCCTTTGGCAGAGGTTGTCCAGTCTCTCCATGTACACCCAGCTCCACGAAGGGGAGGTGCGGTTTTGGACTCGGAGGATGGACAGGAGGAACAGAGAGGCAAGGCTAGCCTTGGGAAAAAAGGTACGGATTCTGAAGGGTCTCCTCCGAAGAGCAAGGTCGCTGGCATGGTATGGTGGTGGAAGTGTGGCTCGTTACCACGACAGAACCACACCTTTTTGAAGAGGCTTCTTTAAATGTCAGTTCTGTAACTTCTGCTAGGACGGGTACTTCTAAGGCGGTGTATTAAATGTTTCAGTGGTGTTGGCTACACTGCAGCGGAAAAACTGCTGGTATCATACAGACTCTTGGGTTTTCTTTGCAGATGTGGGCCTCCTTCCCCCACCGGCGCCTGTTATGGCTTTCGCCATTTTTGATGAATCCTCTACTTCAGCAAATCAGAATATAAGGTAGAATTAGTCAAGACCTGGGTTTCAGAGGGAGGGACATTTGAAGTAGCAGCTGAAATGCAGCACAGTTTCTTGTATGGGTGTGGGGTGGCTTTTTGTTTTGTTGATACGTGTATTTTTTATTTCATTAGTCAAGTCCATGATGTTCCTCTCCTGTTCCTCCTCAATCTAGAACTGTCGAAGCTGCTAGATAAGCTTCCTTCCTTTCAGATTGCTGTATACATGGCACCTTCTCGGTAGTTCTGCAGTAGAAAGTGGTAGATTGAAATTGCTGGTAGACTTAGTCTTGAGAGGAATCTCTGAAGATCAGAAGCTACTCTAACAAATACTTAATGAAATATAACTTTATCTTAGTTGCTCTGCAGATTGTACACAGAACAGTGCCCAGCGGCCTCTTGCTGATCGGAAACCTTCGGAGTCTCTAACTGCAAAGGAAAATGTTCCACCGGAAGCCTGTGTAAGGAACCAGTTCACCCTGTAGCAGGTTTCCTGTCAAGAAGCCAGCACAGAACATCCTGCTGTTGAGGGGAGACTGGCTGGGCTAAGCGAGGATTCTGCACGCCTGTCTGGCGAGGCAGTACTTGAATGGGTGATGTTAAAATTGCCCTGGAAATGTCATGTTTTCATTAGGCTCTAAGGTGGCCAGTACAGGATGACGGTTAAAGCAGCTGATGAGTGACCGAGATTACTCATGACGAATTTCTAAAGAGTTTGTGTGATGAAGAGTTGCATTCTTAGTGCCTCCAGTTCCATCCACTTTCTTGCCATGCATCCAGACACAATACAAGTCTGTGAAGACCGAGTGTCAGATTGATGTCGGAAGGCGGTGGGGTGGAAGAAAGGGGTGAGAAAGGTTCAGACCCAGACAAGCCTCTGGGCTCGGACAATACAAGTCTGTGAAGACCGAGTGTCAGATTGATGTCGGAAGGCGGTGGGGTGGAAGAAAGGGGTGAGAAAGGTTCAGGTTTTAAATAAAAGTAAGATCTACAGGCTCTTCACTGATTCTTCCTACTTTTTCCAGGATGAGCTGAATGGAATTGAACCCCTGACGGAAGATGCAATTGTGACAGGCTCCTACAAGAACAAAACCCTTTGTGCCAACCCAGAAGACACGTGTGACTTTGTCAGGGCTGCCCATCTGGCCTCGACGCCCTTTCATGGCATGGTAGCTCAGAGAGTCCCAGCTCCTGCTCTCTCTCAGAGTGTCCTGAAGGAAGACAGTCCGGAGTCTAAGAGCGCGCCCCTGGCTCAGGAAACGCTGGTTTGCGAGGGAGCATACAACGAAGCTCTTTGTGTAAACAAACTGAGGTAATGGACAGCAAAGCATCTTAAGCCCTTTTTCCTGTGTGTCTTTTGTTGGTTGTGGCTTTACTATTCTGTTGCTAAAGAATCAATTTTCAGAGGAGCTCGGAACATACTGGAGACAGCCATTTCTCCAGCTTGCTGTCTGGTTTGCCTTGAGCAGATGTAAGAGGTAATACCAAGCCCACTTGGCTTTTCAGCATTGCTGCTGCGGGACCTGACTCCGGGCTTGTCTACCAAATAACTCGCAAAGACATTAATAACCATGTTCTGTCTTTGTAACCAGAGATTAAAAGTAGAATCATCAGTTCTTTTTATACTCGTATGCTTCCGTAGTTATTTTAGTATATAAAATGCATCTGGTGAGGATGGCTTAGATTTCTGTGGAGGAGAAAAGCTGGAGAGAAGAAAAAAAAACCTGGCAAACAACTTCCTGTTTGTTATCACTGGGAAGACAACGCATCTGCTGTATGGGCGTTTCTTAACTCAGAGCAGAGCTGGGTTTGCTGGCTGTTAGCAGGTGAACGTGAACACTGTGCTGCAGAAAGGTGGGTGTGCACTTGGTGAGTTGGGAATCCATGCCCATGCTATTGGGAAGGAAGAGCAAGAGTTAGCCCCCTCCAGTGCTTTGGAAGCAGGGGAGGTCTGAGTTTTGGTAACGGAGTAATAAACGTGCAGTATGTCTTCTGTTGTAGCGGTCATTGAATGGAAGAAGTCAAAATTAATCTGTAGACTGATTCTGAGTACGAACAGTCATTGAAGCTAAACAAAGCTCTGATATAACTATTGGGTTTCCACCAAGGATGGGAAAGGGCTTCTTTAACCTCCCGAAGCCTGGCAGGGCTCAGTATCCCTTTGCAGTCATTAGGCTGGCATCATCTAGACACTGTGTCTTAGTCTGAAAGGTTGCTGGCTTTGTTTACAGCCCCATCATGGAAGCAAGCCTGGAAGATACTCGCTCGTCAGGTGGTTCTGTCTCGGGATCTTCTCTTTCCTCTGTTACACAAATATGTACTGTGAAGGACCTGCATATCCCAGAGAAGCTGGAACTTGCTCAGAGCTTGCCTGCTGAAGTGGCTACAGATTCTGGAGGTGTCACTGAAAACATTTGTGGTCAGTACTGAACTGGGTGGCACTCGCAACAACTCACTGCTGTCACTACCCTGTGCTGCTGCGTTCTGCTCTTTCTATTTCCATCACTTTGACTTGTGACTGAACTCATGTCTCTTGTCAGAAGTGGTGGTGAGGAACACAGTGTAAGGTGCCTGTCAGCATCCAAAAGATGATGTTTTAATATGATGGAGAAGTTATTTAAGGTATTAAAGCAGGGAGTGTGTAAAACCATTACATTTTTACATTGCAGTGAGCCGCAGAGCTGGAGTCCAACTTTGTTTCCCTTAAATAAAACCCCTGCTGTATTCAGAGGAGCGAGTTTCAATAAACCCCTTCATTTGAAAATCACAAACTGATGCTTCCTCTGGACCCTGGTTTAAAGAAGGAGTGTTAATTCTCAAAATGCGTGAGCTCTGCTGTGGCTGAGCAGGAGTAACTTCTCCATGTCACAGCTTTGTCTCTTGTGGAAGGTAAATTTTACATGGTGCCGCAGTAGAATCATTGAGACCTCGTGATGAGAGAGTAGGGGGAGGGTCATGGTCACTTCACAGGACAAAAAAACTATCAGAGATTAACTGACTTGCTGGAAGGTGGTGCAGATAGAACGCTTTCCAAACCAGGTTGCTTCTAGACAGGTGGGACCTTGTCACAGACTCTACGCCGTCACAGCTCCTCTGTGTCTGTTACTTGTCTTCCCAGGTGATGATGCGAGTCGCCTCTTGTGGAGTGCTGAGCAGCGTAAAAAGCTCTTGGACCCTCTGCCAGCATCTCTGACTGCTGCTCTGGGTTTCCATCAGGAGACTGATCCTCTGCCAGTCGTGGAGCTCGAAAAAGATGTTGAGCTAGGTAGGGCTGCCAGACAGCGCAGTGCATTTATGCTCTAGTTGGTTTGAGAGATGCTTCCTGTTCACCCTCCCTGGTCTGAAGTACAGATGGGTAATAACTTGAGCAGCCTGGGCACACACATGTCCTCTGACAGCTCCTAAGTGTAACCTTTCCCAACAGGGGATGAGACGTACTCTATCAAATGGCAGTATTGGACTAGCGAAGAATACAAGATGGTTTTTGCCATTCTCCGTAACTTTCCCCAGCTGGATGCAAAGGGGTTTGTGATAAAGGTAACGCGTGTGCTGGTTATTATACAAGAAGTGTGAAATGTTAAAATCTCCTCAGCCAATAGAAAGTAAAATGTAAGTTTGGTCTTAGTCTCTGAATTCCATGTATGAAGTTTGCTGCTTCAAGTTTCTCTGTCTCTGATGGAGATTAAAAGCTCTGACTGTGGAAAACGTTGTCTTGGTAAAGTGGGGAGGAAAAAAAAGAGAGTGAGAAGAATATGAAGATGAGCAATTTTTGCTTTATTCCAAAAATAACTGTTCTTCTTATGTACCTTCTCGTAGGTGTATTCTCAGCCTGTGCCTTGGGATTTTTATATCACGCTTCAGCTGCAGGAGCGTTTGACCAGAGCTGACTTTGACCAGAGCTTCAGCGAGAGTTGCAGCTGTTACCTGTACGAAGATGGCTGCGCTCTTCTGCACAGGGACATCAACCGCTTCACGCTTGGGGTCAGTACAGATGAGCCTCATACGGCTGGAGAGATGGTGACCCCTGCCTAGGTGCCGTCAGTGGGTTACGCCCAGCACCGAAGATAGCGTTACATGGTTTAATCCTGCAACCTCGATCCTCTGGGGTTTATTTATGCACAGATTAGGACTGTCTGTTGTAGCCTTAGTTAGAGCCAGTTTCTCATTCGTAGATCATTTGCTTCTCAGAGACAAACTTGAGGGAGTTTTTCACATTTTCTTTATTCATGAGTGATAAAGGACCTGAGCCAAGAACCACAGGTTATTCCACAGCAAGGTTTGCATCTAACTCTCTTGTTTAACTTGGCATCTTTCAATGAGTTCCAGTCTCCTCTAGCAAGATCGTAGCCTTTAGGGTCTTGCTGAGGGATTCACACTATAAATAAAGTCTCTCAAATGCATTTTGAATTGTTGCATATGAACAGGATACAAATTAGATAGTGATTTCAGCCTTCAGTTCAATTTCCTCCTCATGATCTGCTGTCTGCTTCTAAATAATAGTGTCTGTGAGTTCTCTTAATTCTGGCTGGGCTGATCATGAGCAAAATCTGATTATGCTGAATTGAGGGTAGGACTGTTATCTCGGTTTAGATTAAGGGAAAAAAAGGTGAGCTATAAATATTTCACGTAAGGTAGAGCGGCAAATAGATACCTGTTTGTTCCCTGTTTCAGGACGTTATTCGTGGCCGCAAGTCCGTCACAGAGGAAGTTATTCTATTCGTGGTTTATGATCTTCTGGGAGTGGTAGAGAAGCTCCACAAAGCAGAGATTGTCCATGGAGACCTGAGTCCAGAGGTGTTCTTTCTGGGAGACAGGTTTGTCTCTGTGTGTGAACGGGGAGGATATGTAACGCTCAGCTCCAGCTCTTGTGCTTTGTAGTCTCTCTTGTAGCTGCTCTGATGGTGCTGTCCAGCGTTGTAGGCTCGAACCTGAGGCGCAGATCTAGTTTTCTTCAAGCTCTTTCCCACATTATGTTAACAAAAGTCACGTATCCCTTGGAATGTGGTCTGTGAACTAGGCGTGGGAAGGTGGTAACTTGGAATGTCTGATGATTCAGATGTAATTCCATGAGAATAAATCCACTGAGGGTGTTCTTAGTCCTCTCTGATACATTAACCAGAGCTATTAACTTGAAATTTATTTTGAACCTACAGTCACCCACATGCACACCCCAAAATATTTTATTTATAATGTCTTTATATGTAATTTTATAACTCTTTTATAATTTATTTATAAATTACGCATACTGCTGAAGTTCTAATATTTTCCTCACATGCCCCAATGGATTGTCTTGCACGTCCCTTAGGGCGCACCCATCCTGTGTTGGTGTTGCTGGCTTTGCAGTGGGCTCTCACTGGTTCGGATCATCCTCCTCGCCCCAATGGATTGTCTTGCACGTCCCTTAGGGCGCACCCATCCTGTGTTGGTGTTGCTGGCTTGGCAGCGCGCTCTCACTGGTTCGGATACTCCTCCTGGCCCCTTCTCGTTGTCCTCCCTAGTGTGTGGACTAAGAAAGGGTCGTTAAAACATGATGAAGCCTAATTCTTTCTTTTATAAAGTATTCCAAGATCTCGAAGTAGAGGGAGAATTGCTAAACGTTACCCTGTTCTCCTGTTGCACCAACTGTGTTTCAGAGAACTGGGACAAATTTCAAAACAGGGTCATCCTTAACCCTTTAATGTTTCCTGCTGCTTACTCTGGAGATACCAGCATCATCTCTAAGCTTCACACCTGCTGGTCCCCCATGAGGGTGGTCCTGTCAGCGGCACTTCTTAAGCTGACCGTCAGAGGGGAGCATTGACATAGCTAAGACTCACCTCCACTGCGCTCTTCCTTTCATTGTCTTGCACCTGCTTTGATTCCTGTGCTCAGGATCTGTGAGCCGTTTGCTAACGATGAGATGACGAGAGCTCTGAAGATAGTGGACTTCTCTCACAGTCTGGATTTGAGATTACAGCCTCGAGGAATTTTGCCCAACAGCTTTCCCATATCTCAGACCCCTCATGGACAACAGCTTCTGGCAAAAAGTTCTCTTCCTTATCAGGTGAGTCTCTGTTTAGCAGGACTTCTGGTTTCTGTGTTCTCTTAACTTAAAATAGAGATTTGTAATGTCTTGCAAACGCTGTGGAAAGCTCTAATCAATAAATAAAGAATAAAGAGAATTTTTCATCTGATTTCAATCTCTAGCATTAAGTGTAGGGGCTAGCAGGGCTGCTGAGTGCCTGTGACTGCTGCGTTTTCTTTAGGAACCTTTAAGACCACCAGAATCGTACTTTTTGAAGTTTTCTTGCTAGGCAGGTCTCTGGCAGGTTCTGACACAAAAACCGACACAGGTTTAAGTGTGTCAAAGCATCAGCAGCAGAAGCTGTGGTGGGCTGCAGGAACTGGCAGAAGCCGAACGTCCTGCTCTTGGTTGTGCTTGCAGGTGGACTTGGTTGGCGTTGCAGATATCACCCATCTGATGCTGTTCGGGGACCACATCCAGGTCTATCAAGAGAATTCCATCTGGAAGATCAGCCAGAATGTATCCAAGTAAGTCTTTCTGCAGAGGAGGCTGCTAGGAAACAACAGCTGCCTTCTAACTTCCCTCCCTTTACAGCAGTACCATCTTCAACGCTTAGAACACAGAACCTCATGCTGTTGTTGCCAACACCATTAGTTCTGTGGGGCCTTAAACTTTGAAGCTTTAGAGTAGCCAGAGCGCTGTGTAAGAGGATTTTTAGATGAGCGTGAGTGTAACAGTCCCAGTTCTATCCTTTCAGCCCAGACTGCTCGAGTCTCTCTTGTCACTTGACCAAGCTTGTGAGGTTTGTAAGTGGGTGGGTGGTGAGAAGGGGGAAAAAATGCCATGGGTATGTTGCTTTAGGAATGGAGGTTATTCTGGTTTCCTGCTTTTCCATTCTAGGCTTTATGGCAGGGCTGCAAAGACCCTGATGCCAGGGTTCTGTCTAAGAGTCACAAACACGTGTGCAAGAAGGAAATAATTTAAAAGTTAAGGTGTGTGTGCAAGTAGCTTCTTTTTGGACGCTGCTGTTAGTCCTCAGGTGTTGATTTCTACTGCTCTTAGCCACGTCTTTTGGCTAGGAGACTCCTCTGCCTTCATCTGCCCGTTGTCCATTCTTAAGCTGAACAGTCGCTCATTTTTAGTCACATCCTGCAGAATTCTGTGCCTTAGCGGTTCATAAGGATTTTCCAGAACTCTCTGCTCAAGACAGAAGTTATGTGGCAGGGGTCTGCACTCTGGCTGGTGGAGTGTGTGGGTGTTCTTCTAGAAGCAGTGCTTAAGGAAACCCACCACCAAGCTGGGATGGTCCAGTTCCCTGCAACCTGCACTGCTTAGTCCTCCTGTCTTGTGGTGTTCAACCCATGAAAAAAACCTCAGCTTAAGCTGTGGACAGGGGAAAAATGCCTTTTTTTTTTTCCCTTTACTGGGCATATATGTGTGTTTCTTGTCCCGCTGGCAGCAGTTAGGAGGCTGTGGCAGGCTGAGAGTCCTCGCTGTGCCTGGCAGGCTGCACCCTGTAGCTGTTGTGTTTTCTTCAGAGGATCCACTTGGAGGACTGGGCTGCGCAGAACAAAATCACTCAAGAGATGTCAGTGATGTATAGGTCGGCAGTAAATACATGTCCTATACTGCCTTTGTTCCAGAAATACTTAAAAAAAAAAAAAAAAAAGGCAATAACTAAATCATTGTTGGGGGCTGGCTATTGCCTTTACCGCCTTTTTTCCAAAAAAAACTAAAAAAAAAAAAAAAAAAGGCAATAACTAAATCATTGATGGAGGCTGGCTTTGCTCTCTGCTGACATCCTCTGACATCACACGTTGTTGAGCGCTGTAAATCTCACCTGCTCTGCAGAATAGGGCTCCTGTAGATAAAATTCTGTCAGAACACGATCTTTTTTTAACAATATTCTGTCAGGATAGAGGGACGGGGCTCTGATAAGCGTTGCCTTGTTAAAAGATAACTTAAAAATTATTTAAATTTTTAATTCTGCAAGAGATTAAATTGAGCTACTGCAGCTGGAGCCACACGAGTCTGAAGTGTTGTATCAACAGCATCAATGAGGGAGGGACGCGTGAACAACCACAGACACACAGGATTCCTTTTCCTGCTGCTCTTAGCAATTCTACTTTTCGTTGGTAAAGATCAGGTTCCTTCTGTCCTTTCTGCTAAAAGGTTTATGAGTGGCCTGGCCGTGGCTTATGGCTTCTTTGGGGTTTGGTTTGGGTTTGGTAGGGTCTTTTCTGAGGGCTGTATCGAGAGGGTAACTTTCCTCTGAGAATTTAGGCAGTGCCAAGTAGAAAGAAGGCTTCTAATGAGAAGGCTGACTGGTGTTAAACACAACAGCCTCCTTATCTTAGGAAAGCTTTTAAAAAAGAACTGAAAAATTAAGTATTAACCAAGTTTAAATGTAGTGGAGTGACTGGTAGAGCCACTAAATTTAGTACCAGTTCAGCAAAGCCCTGAAGCGGCGGGGAGTTGTGAGGCAAAGCACGGAATAGTTCTGCTAGAGCCAAAGGCGCTCAGTAAAGCAGAACCCCCTCCAGAGGAGCTGGGCGAAGGCAAAGCGCTGCCGTCAGCGCTGGAGCAGGCTCCTGGGAAGGCAGCAGGTGAATTCGGATCAAGATTCTTTTCTCACCTTTGAGCCTTACTATAAGGTTACAACCTGTTTGTCAGGAGAGAGGCTTTGGCATGGTCCTGTTGTTAAAGGATGTCTTTGAAGGTTTTTCAGTTCCAGGAGCGGTTTTAGGGTTTTGATTTTTTTTTTCTGTACTATTTTAGGCACCTTCATCTGTGCAGGCTTATGGGAGGTAGAATGTGGAAGCTGGGTTTGAATTTTTAGGACTATTTTTGTTACTCATAACTGCTTAGACCTCCTCACCAACACATCTTCTCTGCAGCTGTGCCTCTTCCTTGTCTCAGTCCATGAAGGAAATGACCTCAAGTTTTGCATATTTTTTTCTTGCTCAGGTTCTCTATGACTTCATTATTTTAGAGAATGTCACCAGTGTAATAGCACTGTCCCGCTCCGTTCTGAGAGTGGCTGCTGCTGTTGTGTGAGTCACTTAGAGAAAGCAGAGGCAGATGATTTGTTCAAAAGCTGGTGGAACTCCTGGCTTGAGGGAGAAAAGCGCTTCAGTAGTCAGAAGCCGTGCAGTGTCTGGACTGCAGTGCGAGGCTGGAGAACAAAGGGTTACCTCTCCCAGCAGTGTGCTGAGACTCTAGTGAGTCAGTCAACCTTTCTATTCGTGTTGTGTGGGTCTGTCTGTGGGAGAGGAGGTTTATTGCTATTAATTGTCTTTGAAATGTTACCTCTATGAGAACTCTGTCAGTTGGAAGGCAAGGAAAAAAAGTAAAACTGCCTGTAAATCACTTGTTTCTTTCTCTTGCAGCTTTCCTTTAGAACTGACCTGTGAACTTGCAAATGGGGGGATACGATTTACCTCTTTCCC
>NW_010424761.1:21119-33059 GCF_000710305.1 Buceros rhinoceros silvestris
AGAACTCCTTGAAGTGTTGTGGCTGTGTGAGCGGTGGTGGTGGTCAGGTCCTCTACAGGAGGCACTGTAAAACCAGGGGTTGTGGTAGACCTGTGAAACAGACCATCTAGTCACTACCTGGATCTCCTGGAGAAAATGGCTCACCTGTATGAACTGAGCATGTTCCTAGTTGCCTTTGCATTGACTTATGTGACTGAAATTACTGTTTCAGCCGTGGTTTTCCCAAGGCCTTCAGTGCTGAATGTAGCTGGAAGCCGCGGCAGCCGTGTGGCGTGTGCACCCTGCGTCACTGACAACTGCTCTGTTTGTTTTAGGACTGTTGAGAGCGATTTCTGGAGTAAACTTTTTGGGAAAATTCTGAATGCAGATGGGAAGTCCACAGTGCCTCTGCTGAGGGAGTTAAGAGAGGAAATGAGTGACATGTTTGACGGCTGTTTCCAAGAACGTCTTTGCGAATCCTTAGCTGTACTGGGAGAAACTTTCCTCTTGGAGAACTTCATGTGATTTCACAGAGGACAAACGCAGTTTGTATTATAGTGAGAAATTTGTTGTTAACTATTTATTGTTCTCAAATGTAAGCATGAGCAGTGGCTGTAGCTGTTTCCACAGTGCTAAAATGTTGATACTGCATCAGTCTGCACCAGGAACTCATCGGCGCCTGAGCTGTTGGCCAGAGAAAACTGCTTCTTCCAGCTGCCCCCTCATTTTGTATAGCTGCTTAAAACCGTTTGCACTGCAGCCTCTGAAACATCCTTCTCTTAAGTTAGTTGGTTTTTTAATTAGTATTTCCTCAATAAAGTTGTATTTTGGCAACTCTGTCACGTTAAGCCTTACCGTTGGAGGCTTTCAAAAGCCTTGACGCTGTGCTGGACTGCTCCTGGGGAGTGGTGGTGCCTGCTACATCCAACAGCCTCTTGTTTGGTGGCAGCCATCAAAACCACACAGCCCTTCCTGGGCACTTGAACACCACCTGAATAGATCTGCTTGGAATGTGCTCTCACAGATGATTGCTGTAGGAAAAATTAGATGAAGTCATAACTGAAGATGATATTTAAAATTTCCGCTTCTCAGTGCGTCTCATTTACGTTTGCTGGGGCCAGAGTCACTGACTGAAGCTGCTGCAGTGTTTGCAGAGTTCTGTGGGGGGTTTTGCGATAGGTGTTTGTGTTCACCTTTTATCCACTGTGTTACGGAATCAATACGAAGGCTTCATTTTAATGAAGTCTCCTCACAGCTGAAATACTCCATTACTGTTGTTGTTACGTTGACTTGCCATCTGTTTTCTCTCTGAGCAAAAGTTGTGCTAATCCTTCTCCCTCTGACAGGACCACCCTCCATCAGCTGCATGAGCTCTATCGTAAATGCAGGAGATGACAGAACTGTAGAAGAGAGACAATTTCTATGTCCTAGAAGATACATTCTTTTTTTTTAAAAAAAAAAAAAAAGGGGGGGGGAACCTTTTAACACGTTTTAGACCCGTACAGAACCCAAACCTTGAGGGCTGTTTCTCATCTATACAGCAGTATCTGTGCCCTAGGCTTCCAGACTAGCAAATCTCCGGGGGGTTCTTCCATCTGCTGGAGAACAAGGCATAAAGAGGAGGTGCAAAGTCTAACCCTACAGTCAGGACACAGACAGTGGGAATGCTCCCAGCAAGTGGGAATCTCCCTGCTCCCACAGGTTGGATGCGGCCAAGGAATCTTTGGGTTTATGGCTCTCTTACGAGAACGTTCCTTGCTCTCAGGAAATGGCATTCTGGGTACTGAGAACAACTTGAATCTCAGTGTTTGGAAGGTTTTGGACTGTTTCAATAAGCTGAACTGTTCCAGTTTGTACTCTCTTTATATAAATTTGGAAACTTACCTCCCTTATTCTGCCTATGGGATGTGTCACATCCCTCACTACAGTGTGAAACGGTCTCATGTCAGAAAACAAACACTCTCCAGCAATGTCACTGAAGTTCTGCAGAGCTGGGGCCAGTCACATCTGAAAAGAGAGATTTACGGCAGCTTTGGTGAGCCACATGTCCTCTCTTTAGACTAAAGCTGAAAGAACTATAGGAGGAAAAAATCCTGGTTATATTTTTTTTTTTATGAAGAACAGTGTTGCTTCACCCTCTGTCACTTGGACTGGCCACCAGGTTGTGGATTCCACACACTGGTTAATGCTTCGCTTCTACCAAACCTGCTGGTCTGTGGTTCCCAGGATTTCTGGGTATCTCTGGAAGCAGGCAAGCTTCCACATCAGCGAAGAGTTCGAAATCCTACCTCTGTGCTGCTGCTGATTTCCCACATAATAAACACTCCAGAATGGCTCTGGGCTAAACTCTAACCTGGGAGGCGTTGCGCTCAGCGCTGTGCACTAGCGAGTTCCCCTGCGGTGCTCCGGTGCCGGCAATGCTCTGGTACGAGCTTGCTGTTCTTATTCCGAGTTGTTTGACTGTGGTCTGGAGGGCTGGTGTTGGAGCCTGTTGTCCAGCCCGGGGCTACGGGCACTGCACTGCCATTAATGTGTGTTGCTTACAACGGTTGACCTTAAAGATTGCGGTGGGAAGAGTGAAGCTCCTTTAATGGGTTGATTCTCCTGGTTGTTACTGCTCCACTTGCTACCCCTCTGGTGAATCCAGCAGAACAAACAGGAATAAGGAGGTTTCATTTCCATTCATCCTTTATCTGATAGAGCATTTTAAATTATTAAGCAACCCTGTAAACGTGGAGGTTGTCAGGAAGAGCAGGGCAGAACGCTGTTCCTTTTGTTGGTTCTAGAAATATTTGTTCCCTGCTCTTTCGCAATAAGCACTATCCAACGCTGTTTAATTATTGATCCCGTGGCTCCTGCCGCTGATCTACTGAGCAGGATCAGCAGACAAATGTTAGTCTTGTGCTCGCTTTCTATGCCTGGGCTGGTGTTTGTTTTTCCAGTGCTGTGGATTCTCTCCGTGCAGTTCTGCGGTGTCTCTTCACTCGTGTAATTCCTTTCTTGAAGCTACGCTAGTCGTGTATTTTGATGTAGTGTAATTCTTTGGATAACCATTCACTCAGCAGTCTTTTTGGAGGGGTGAAAAGCATTGTTGCAGTGTTGCAAAATGCAGCGTGGCTGGATAGGGCTCGTTGGTGCCTCTCCTCAGTCTTTAGCCCAAAGAGGTCCAGTAAAGGCACTCTGGACCAGCCTGCCTTTACTCCCAGAGAGCCAGCCGGGAGCAAGCCTGCGCTGCGAGCTGAGCTGGCGCCAACGTGTCCTTTAGTCTGTTCCCATGGCTTCGCTGATGTGCCGACACCCTGTTGGAGAGGGTTCGTTGGGGCTCAAATCCAGCTGGCAGTGGGTGCCCGTTGTTTTAGATGCTCTGTTTGTAGGGGAACCGTGGAAGACTCTTCCTCATCTAGCCTGAATGGAGTGTGCCATATTTTCATGCCTTGGAAACTGCTGCCCAGATCCTGCACAACTAGAAGCAGCAGTTTTTATATCAAGATGTAAAACCGAAGTGTCAGCTGAAAGAGGTCTTGCCTAGCTGGAACCAGAACACAGACGGGCTGCTGAGAAGACTGTCTCTTAATTGCTTAACATGGGGAATAGTCCATTTTTATGCAATTAAATTGTTATTATTCCTCCTCAGCTCCTGGGAAAGCATGTTGTTCACTTGGTGAGCTAGACAACAGGGGAAACACTGCAACCCTCTTGGTCCTTTGAACAGGTAATTCCCACACCGCTGAACCCTGGGGCCATCTCCATCGCTTCTGTCCAGGAGCTTTCGTTGCTGCCCCAGCGTGCTCCCTGCGCCCAGATCCAAAGGGGGTTTTGTTTTCCTCTTGTCCCTGTGCAGAACAGCTATAGACTGTCAGGCTGTAGCAAATTGCTTCATAACATTCTTAATTATAAGCTTCAGTTTCTGCACTCTTCTACTGTAAGGAGTGTTCTTCACCTTCCTAAACTTGATTGTGGTTTCCACAGGGATCTTTCCCGATGGACCGATACCCTTCCCAGAAAGAGGTGCGTAGCAGTGAGCTGGAGGGGGAAGGCAGAACGACTGCCACGCGACTGGGAGCACATTGGAGCTTTGGATGGCTCTTGGGAAAGGTTTTCCTTGCTTCCCTAGAAATCCACACTGGTCCTTGTGAAATGGGAGACACCACACTTGGAACTGGGGTTTGAGTAGTTGGGCTTGTGGTAAAGGAGAGGTAAGAGCTAACCTTGCTTCTCCTGAACCTTCTGGCTATTTTGTGACATAAAAGCTAAGCTCTTCTCATGCTGTGGAAGATGGGGATGCTCTTTTGACATCTGTGACAGCTTCCCTGGCACGTTCTTAAACCACCTCCCAATTTATCCCAAGTGCAATCTAAAATGATTTTTTTGTTCGTGTCGAAGTTTATCATCTTCCCTTTCCCACCTCTTCTGCATTTTGCAGTTTTTATGGGTGCTCTGTGTTTTATGAGGGTTGTGTTGCTGTGCAAAGGCTCCCACCCTGTTAAGGCACACCCGGGCACAGCCCCTCCTCACAGTTGTTATCAGTACGAAGCCCTTACGCAGCAGCAGGTTCTGTCCCCTCTCTTTGTGACCTGCCCTTGTCTTTCCTTTCAGAAACGGCTGTATCTCAGTAACGCTGCACAGATTTTTCAGGATAGAAGTTACTCCACAAACACGAGTGTTCTATGACCTCAAAAATAGCTGTGAGCTGGAAAGCTAAATCCAGCTCTAATGAATGGAGTCTGGAAGCTGACAGCATTCAGCAGTTTCACAGGGTGAGGAGATTTTCTAATGAGAAAATTCATTTCTGAGACTTGTTGACAGAAACATCAAGAATGGAGCTGCTGCCTTTGCCTCAGCCCACCCCAGCAAAGAGTGTGGGGAGAAGAGCAGCTCCTTATAAATAGCTCTGTTCCTGTTGGGTTTGTAAATTCGGTGCTTTTTGTGTCAATGACATCACCCTCTTCTCCATGGCAACTCCCTGTGATGGCCAAACTGCAGGGCACCGTCAGAGAAACTTAAACCAGCAGCTGAACAGGTTCGTCTCAGATAATTTAATTGAGAAATAGTGCAGGGGGCAGTGGGAGGGGGTGGGAAACATGAGCAAGGGGCTGCTGTCAGCTCTGCCTCGCTGAAAGCTGGATCTGCCCCATCTCCTCTTTCTCCCAGTGCCTGTCAGAAGGAGGAGGTGGGTGGGAGGTAGGCAGGCAGCTTATTCTCCATCTCCGGTGTCTGGGGAGAAGATCCACAGGTGACTAAGCAGGAGGAGCATGGCTGACTCACTCCCCAGATATTTTTCACTCCTCTCCCCGCTCCCATCTCTTCTGTGTGTTTTTTAGCTTTCACCCAACAGCTTGGACTCTTCCCCAGGCCCTGATGAGAAGGAATTAGCAGCAGGCTTCTTGTTACCTCATGTTCACAAAAATGTGCTTGTGGTTATCCAGGTGAGGAAATAAAGGCAACTCTAAAAGCTAGAAAAAGAAATTGTCTCTTGGATACCACACCTTTATCTTTAAAAAAAAAAAGTGATTCTCCTTTCTGAACGTTGTTCAGGCAGTACTCCAGTGACCAACACAGCAGGAAGCCGTGAATACCTGGCTGCTCTCACAGCTGCCCCACAGAACACACCGGCTTGCCTTGCTGGCAGCCTGTGGGGCTTGGCTCAGCCCCTGCACGGGGGAGGCTGGTGCCCCTCTCTCCTGATTGGGGAATTGGATCCTGCTGGGGCCCATCTGGGGCTCCAGCAGCAGGAACATACTGGTTACACCTGTGGAGTTCCAGCCAGGGTGAACTCTCTCTACTTCCATCAGCTTCATATATGTGCCCTGATTTCCATCCCTCTGAAGTCTGAAGCCCTGGGACAGTTCACCTCCCTCCTCTGCAAGTGCCACGAGACCTGTGGCTGAGCTCCAGCCTGGTGGCACAGGTGGCACTTTTGAAATTCCATGACATGGATGCAGGCAAGTTATGCAGATCAGCATAACACCCCTGGGGCTGTTACCCTGCCAGGTCCCTTTCTGGAGCTGATGAGGAACACCTTGGTGTGCCAGAGCGGTGGAGGAAGGCTGTGTTTGGGCTGTGCTTTGTGTCTCGATAGGGCACAGGAGTCTCGAGTCACAGGTTCTCAGAGCAGGAGGCTCTCTGCCTGCGAGCTCCCTCCCCACCCTGCAGCGAGGTGTAAGTCAGCCAAGCTGCGATTTTGAGGCTGGTGGAGGGGAAAGGCACGTTCAGTCTCTGTACACCAGAATCCTGATGAGTAGCTCGCCTTTGTGCAGAATGTCACTCAAACACAGCCCCGTCCTCTCTGCTGAGCTCACAGCAGCAGCCCACGATGAGAAAGGTCCCGGAGAACATTGATTCACCGCAGCACAGAACCTCCAGCGCACTTCGTCTCTACAGCGGTTTCCACTGTGAGGTTTTCACGGCATCGATCTCTGTGGGCTCCTCTGCCCCCGCTGTGAGGATTTTTTACCTTCTGTGAACTCTCCCACCTCCCCAGCCAGCTGCCGGGGCCGGGGGGCCGGGCACTGGTACCCTCCTGGGCAGCGCTGGGGAGCCAGGCGACTGCCAGCCCCGGGCTTTGCTGAGCACGGGCTGAGCCAGCCAGCAGCCTTCCGGAGAAGCTCCGTGCTGAAACTGCTGAGGATTTTTGCCTGAAGCGAGGGATGTTTCCTGTGTTTAAGACAAGCAGCAACCTGCAGTCAGGAGGAAGAAGGGACTGAATTCACTCGAGAAGTATTTCTCGGAGATCTGTTTTTCAAGGTAAGGCTGCTGCTGGGGGAGGTCGATGGGGCAACAGGCTCCAGCATTCTCAGCACAGATGACTTCTGAAATGTTCTTACCTGTGAGAAATCTCTGATGTCTCTGGCACTCCCTTTTTAGGCTGGATATTTAAATCAGCCAATAAGAACTAATTTTCTGAGGTCTGAAGCCATAAAGAAGGGGTGGGGGGAATGCTTTTAACCTGCCTTTTGCCCGCCTGGGTTCTTGTGGTGAATAAACGCCGTTGCTGTGCTTCTAAAGCAGGTACTTCAATAGCAGCGACGGGTGGTGTGGGAACAGAGTGAATGAAAGGAAAACCTCGTAAATAGACGTGAGCTTATGGTTTATTAATTCTGTTTAGTGCTTTTAAGCTTTGATAGTATTTGTTGTTCTGTAGGAGGTAGATGAAGATGGTTCCTGCGTTGGGAACCTGAACTCCAAGGTTGGTAGGCTTGGTTTGAAGAAATGCTGTTGAAACAGGAGCAAAGAGATGGGATGTTGTTTTAAAGCATCTATTTGAATTACACTTGAACAACCAGTTTATCCCTGTTGAAAACTAGTGGAGAGGCCAGAAAGCAGGAGAGTACTCCTGTCCCAGCTGCAGGCAGTTTGTCTGAAAAGCCTCGTTTAAGGTAGGAAAAAACCCCTTGAATGTACAGAGATGGCTCTGGAAAAAACCGGTGAGTAACAGCTAAAAAATCTTCTGTCATGTGTATCCCCTCCTCCCGGCATAAACCCAACCCTGGAACTCCTCCTAGTTGGGAACCCTCCAGACTGCCAATTGCACGCTTAGGCTGCGGTGTGTGATTTCCAGCCCTGGGTGAGAGCTCAGCAGCACGGGTTCCGCAGAGGCGCTGGAGCCGGTCGGGGAGGCACTTGCTGCACCTGGCGGGGCAGGGAGGGACGCAGGCGCGTGTCTGCCCGCTCTCTTTGCGTGCCAGTTGATCTGTACTTGTATGCAGCTCCAGTTTGCTCTTGGAAAAGGAATAAAACGCGCTCCTAAAAGCAAAAACATGTTTAGGGAAGTGGAGCTGATAAACTTTTGCCCTCTGAGCAGAGGAGGAGGTAAAGGCTTGTCGAGTTCGTGAGACGTGAAACCAAAACGCTCTCTGACTTGTTGCCTCCTCTGCCCTGTGCCAGGTGAGGGCCGGCCTGGTGCCCAGGGGGGAAGAAGCTGGGTGAGCCCACCCGGGGCAGGGTACCTGTGCAGGGAGGGGTGGCCAGGAGGTGTTCGGAGCCAGCGCTGGGTGCGGACCGTTCTGCCACCTTGGCAGGCAGCTCTGCCAGGGGCCGGAGCAGTTAACGCAGTCGGAGGCTGTTGCTGCAGTTTGATTCCACTTTGTAGAAGTAGTTGAGATGAGGATATTCCTGCCAGGTTCGCAGTCAGGAGTCATCAGTTCTGCCTCTGACACTTGGGGAGCATGAATGAATAACTCTTAAAACATTAATCTCGGGCAGCTTCCAAGAATGCCGTGTACTAGTGACTCAAGCACATTGTGGTCCAACTCATTGCACAGGGACAGCAAAGGCTCTGGGGAGCTGTTTACACAGCGTGGCCGTACTGGACTCCAAGTCCCAAAGGAAACCTGCCCTGGCAGATTCCAGGGTGTATCTGGAGAGGACAGATGCAGCCTCTGAGGGAGGGGGAGTGTGGGGAGTACAAGCAAGGCTGCGGCAGAGCAGGGAACCAGAGAGGGGCTGCAGCAGATGGCGTGGCTTTGGGGGTGTGGAGGATGCTGAGGGACATGGTTCAGGCACCCTGGCAGTGCAGGGTGAACGGTGGGACTCGGTGATCTTAAAGGTCCCTTCCAACCAGCTGAGTCTGTGAGCCTGTGCTGCTGCTTTTGGCACTGTCACTTGACATCAGTTTAAACTGGAGTCCTGCAGAACAAGCACTAAGCACCACGTTACCTTCCACGTGATGGTTCTTTACTTCAGTAAAATCTTCTGTTTCTTCTTGCTGATGGGATTTGGTGGAAGAGGGGGCTTATTGCAGGGCGTGGGGGGAGGAATGGATAAAGAGGAATGAGCAAGTGATGCTGCTGGCAAAGGCACAGCACAGCAAACCAGGGAAAGGTGAGCTTAACTGAGGAGGAGGATGATTGGTATTTAATTAAAACTACTATAAAAACTGGGCTCTTAGTAGTAAAATAAATAGTAGCAGGACATGAGTAACTCTTCTCGGGGGAATGTCGGACAAAATTACACTAATGTAATAAAAGGGGCCAGTGTGGAATTGCTCAGAGGAATAGGAACAGGGAAGAATGATTTTTCACTGCTAATGTGGTTCAGATCAAAAGGGTCAGGACCTGTGGAAGCACACGCTGCTGGGTGCTCAGGCCGCTGCAGAAGGCAGAGCTGAGTGACTGAACCCACCGCTGCTGCTTTCCTTGGCAACCCCGGCAGAGGGATGGAGCTCCTTCTCTGCTGGAGCAGGTGATGGCCAGCTCAGCGTGTCCCGCTGCTCCACCAGCGGGTTCTTGGTGCATTCCAAATAAGTATTTCGGGGCCAGATGTAGGACACCCAGCCATGTGTCACACACCTGGAGGCAAGAAAGGGCATTAAACCATCTTTTGCTTCCTTCTTTCCCTCCCACCCCTCATCTCTAATCCTGAAACGGTTCCAGAGCTCTGCCTGTGTTCCTCAAGCTGTGGTGCCTGTTCTGGTCAGCTGGTTAAATAGCGTAAACCCATTAACCATCCTCAACTGAGTAATATGCGGTGACAGAGCAGAGTTTCTTTTCCATAGCCAGCTTGCATAATGCTGCGCTTCAGTTCCTGCTTCTCCTTCCACTTCATCTTTTTCATTTCTGTGATGTCCATCTGTTACCGGACAAGGCTGAGAAAAAACTGGGGGGAGGAACCACCCAGAATACAAAAAGAAAAGACTGGCACAAGTTAGTGTAGAGGGGGTTTGACGAAGCACGGAGGTGTTGGGACACTGGCATGAGATCTGCTGTAGCCCATGGCAGGAAAGTGAGAGAAGACCCAAGGACCAGAAAAGCAGGTAGCAGAACCTTGAAACACCACTGTAAAAAAATGGGGTTCAGCTCTTGAAATGGAACACAGGGTTTCAGACTGGAAAGCAAACCCCCTCGGCAGAGAGGAGTGTCTCTGAGCTGATGATGTCAATCTGATGGCTCTGAGCTTGGCTGGTTTTCCCCTCAGAATCTGGTTAAATTGGCCTGTCTGTAGCATCAGCGTTACCTACCAATGGCCGCCTTGTCTCTGAAAGAGGATGAGCCGGGCCCACGTCCTCCCTGCTGGCTTGTGGTTACGTTTTTTCCTCACCTGTGTTAACCTTCGAGTCTTCTCTCAACGCTGAGACTTCCAAAGGCATAGGAGGGGCTGAGGTGAGGAGAGCAAGGATGAAAGTCTTCTCTTAACGGAGACCAGGAACAGAGGGGTTAATACATGTGGTGGCCAGTAGGCACTACACAGAGCTTAAAACAACCAAGATCAGGATAATTTGGCTTTAAAATCCATCTGGGTCTTGATTCAGTGCTCATTAAGGCTCGTAGTAGCCTTGTGATTGGCTTCTGGAGGCATTAAGCAGGGTGTTACATCCATCCCCAGCTTTGGTCTCAGCCAAGAAAGTGTGTAAACGTGTGTGATCATGTTGGAAATTATCTGCTTTCCTGTAGCGCCCAGCTTAGAATAAGAATCTTTCTAGCGCCTGTGGAAGTTGGTGAGGAACCTCTGGTTTCAGGAGTCTGGGTTGGATGGAAGGGCAGATGCTCCAGCTGGCGCTGGAGAGTCTCTCTGGATGAGTCCTCGAGCTGCGGGGAACTCCCATAGTTAATTCCCAGGAATCAGAGCTCCAGAGCGAGTAGGGCAAGGTGTGGAAACTCAGGTTGTGTCCCTGGATGCTGGTAGGGAGCGTTTGGGCTGTGAAATGGGTTTGTTTCCGTTAAACCCAAAGGGATAAAGCAATGCCACAGGGGATTTCGCTCTCGTGCCACCTCCTCAGCTCTCGATGACAGTCACAAACTGCTCCTGCTTGTGGCTGTCCTGAGGAGATGTCCTGAATTCTGACCCTCTGTTAGAAGATACGCACGGTTTGGAGTGACCAGAGAAGACAATCTAATTCTGCTGCTCGCTCCCAAATCGGGAATCTGCAAAGCCCTCTGGGCATTCGTGTTCTCTTCAAGGTCCAGAAGTGTTCTCCTGTGGCTTCTGCAAAACAGCGGCTTGAGCCGGTGCCTCCCCCAGGATTGCTGAGGGGAGTCTTTCTCAGAGCTCTTGGGCATGTGCGTTGGCCAGGCTGAAGAGCAGAACTAGAAAATGCTCCGTTTCAGTCTGAACAAGCATTGGTTTTTAAAGGTCACGCGTGGACATGAACTAAGTTGATACTTCTTTTATTTGAACACATTTCTCTGAATTTGTTTATTTACAGAATTTATTTGGTGCACCGGAACAAGAAATGTGGGTTTGAAGGACGAAGTAGAACAGTAACAGTATTTTTTCACTTGTTTTATGATGCAGTCTTCAGAATCTCAACATCTGCAGAACAGCAGACGTGCTGTTTTATTTATAGCGTAAACGGCGATGTCTGGTGTTGCTCCTCTCTTGACTCGCTCAGTTAGTGTTGTTACCCAGAGGCTGGACGCTTCCTTCGGTCTTAGATAGGTCTCAGGTTAGGTCCTGGTGTTCTCTTCAAGAGGATCCTGGGCCAGTTGTTCTATAGCTGCACTCCTCGCAGCAGGACACGGACTTGTTCTGGAGGAGGGACGTTGTCCCGGTGGCCAGGTGGACTGTGAGGGTGTTCAGTTTGGGCTCGATCTTGGATTTTTTTTAAATAGAGAAGGTGGGTGGGACCTTTCACCTGTGCCCAGCTGCCTGTGACTGCTGGCCCCGTGCCCCAGCGCAGCCGGCGTCCCCTTCGCTCTGCTGCTGCTCTTTGGGCTGTGAGGAACTGAGGGCTGGAGGAGGGAGCTGAGGAGAAGGGGCAGGCTGCGCTGCCTGCGGGCGGAAGGACCCCAGCTCACTCGCGGGGGGCAGCGGGTAACAGCTCCTCTTCGCTGTGCGGCAGCGGTTGGCACCTGAGACAAGGCTGTCGCAGCTAACGCACTTTTCTGTACTAGAGCAATACCTCTACGTGGTGATTATAACCGGGCAATCCTCGGCAGCCCTGGCCGTGGGCTCCAGAGCACCGCAGCCCCTGGAGATGAGGGAGCCGAGGGTGCTGCGCTGGGACGCCCTTGTCTCGGCGGCAGA
>NW_010424761.1:33138-33656 GCF_000710305.1 Buceros rhinoceros silvestris
GGGTGCGGTGGGCCCCCCCTTGTCGGGGCGGCAGAACAAGCCGGTCGAGTTCCCGCGCTGCAGGTCACCGGCTTCTGAGCGCTGGGGGCATGGCTGTGCGGCTGAACTCTGCTGGCTGCCGAAACAATCCCGGGTTAAAAATAAATATTAGTAATAATTAAATAAATAACATCAGGTTTAGCCCTCCACCTACCTCCTATTTCCAGTAAACCCAGCAGCTTTTTGGTGTATTGGTGGTGTGGTCGGCAGACAGCTGTTGTACCAGCACAGCCAGGGGACACAAGATGCGACTTGACAATCTGAGCCAGTGGCATGCAGCGGGGACGAAGGGGAGAGGAGAGCAAGTGCTCCATCCCGCCTCAGCAGCTGGAGGGGCTTCAGGGGAGTTTTGGAGGCTCATCCCCCTCTTCTCTCCCTCAGATTCCATTCAAACAGCTGCTTGCTCCTCTATCTGCCTTCCCCCCCCAATAAGCCACCCACACCGCAGCACCCTCCTGCCCTCGCTGTGGGGGGGCTGC
>NW_010424761.1:33773-34323 GCF_000710305.1 Buceros rhinoceros silvestris
GCTGCTGCTGGGAGGGTTCCCGTGACCCCCTGTTTCCTGGCAGGGGACTAGCGGGGCCGCTCAGCTGCCTGGGCAGCGAGGGCAAGTGTTCCCCCCGCCAGGCAACGAGGGGGACGGAGCGCCCCGTGCCGCCGGGGTCAGCACAGCCTCAGCTCCAGGTGTTCCCAGGCTCCTGAGAGCTGGGTCTGAGCGTCCTCAGTGCAGACAGTGACTAACAACAGCAAATGGTGTTCAGCTTCTGCTGCCGGTGCTCTCGGAATTGTCGGAATTCTGGTGAATGCTTTTGCAATAGCTGCCTGACCTAGTTCTCCGGAGCAGAAGCTGCGGTCCCCGTTCCACTGCTGGCAGCTGGGGATTTCAATCTGCGTTTCTACAGCATCCTCAAGGGTTGCAGCGGGCAGGAGACGCTGCTCTGATCGTGGGGGTTAGGCATTGCCACAGCCCTTCCACTGGTGCAGAACGACCTGCCCAAGGGGACCTGGGGAAAAGAAGGGTGACAGTGGCCTTCTGCTGTGGCGTGGCCAGCTCAGACTGATCATCCTGGCTGCGT
>NW_010424761.1:34453-36259 GCF_000710305.1 Buceros rhinoceros silvestris
TGCGCACCCTGTCTGCGTGCGAAGCCGCAGGTACACCTTTAACGGAGGGTGGCACAGCCTTGTCTGGAGGAGCATGACGTTACTTCTGTTACAACCAAAGAATGTCTGTGAATCTTTGCAAGTAAAAGATCTGGAAGAAGAGGGAGGTGGCCACGATCCAGTCCGTGTTGATAGGATCTGCAGGAAACGTCTACCAAGCCGCAGGAATTTAACCAGGAGCAAAACCGCGCGTGCTGTGTTGAGATGATCCTCCCGAGCTTCAGTTTCAACTTCTCATCGCAGCAGGAGTTAACGTCTTCGCAGAGCGTCTGCTGTCCTCTTCGTCTTTAAGCGTCACCTGCTTGCTCTCCTGTGCTTGCTGCTCTCGCTGCTCCAGCCCAGCGCTCCCAGCCTGGCAGATTTGCAGGTCCCCGGGCTCCTTCCTTGCTGACTGAGCTTTGCTCCACAGCCTGGGAGAGCCTGGCTGAGATTCTGCTCTGGTGCCGAGGAGAGCCTGAAGCAGCACAAATGTTCTTCTACCTCGTGACCCAGCATGTGCCAGGTGGTGTGTGTGTGGTGAAGAGGGACACACTGCTCTGCCAGATGTGAGCATGGGGACGTGTCCTGGTCTATGACACCATGCGGGGCTCTGGCAGAGGTGGTGAACCTGCTAAACCAGCTCCCAGGTCTTCAGCTCTGGTGCATTCATCTTTTGGTTTGAATTGGGCCATAAAAAGGGAAATTGGTTTAGACTGTGAACCTTGGAGACCCTCAGCAGCACCCTGAGCTCAGGCAGTGGGAGCGCAGGCGAGGCTGTGTCCTGCTGGCATCTCCAGGAGCCGCCTTTCTCAGGTCAGCAGTGCACAGGAAGCAGCAGCATAACCCTCACATCAGGCCAGCAGCCCAAAGAGCGCTCTCAGAAGTGTTCTGCCCACCTCTGGATGCAGCCTCAGGGAAAGGAGCTCGACTGCAAGCGCTGAGTTAAAGCGAAACTGCCTTATCTCCCGTCCCGGCTAATGTCATGGCTCCATGAGGAGACTCCCAGACTTGATTCCTATCTCGTGCTTCCTCCCACTGGCTGATGCTGGTGCTTTGTGATGTTGCAACACACCCTTTCTCCTAGTGATCCCTTTGTCCCCATTGCCGGCTATTTTTTTCCCTCCCTGCCCAGCTTGCTCTGGTTTCAAGAGCCATGAAGGAGAGGAGGGACCACCCTTCTTTGATGGAAGTGCGTTTGTGCCTCCTGGCAGATCCCCGAGCTCGGAGTTGCCCTGCTGGAAGGACTAGCTCCAAACTAAGGCCATTCCAGCATGGTTCTTACTGACTGTGCTGGATTTATTGTGCCTTGGTGGTAGGTTCTTCTGGAAGCTTTGCCGAAGCAGGATAAATCTTTAATAACTCCCCACAAACAGGGGCCAAAACCATCCCTCTTGGCTGAGGCAGGCATCATTCAGGGTAGAGCTGGCCTTGGAGTCGAGGACTAGAAGTGCCCAGTCTTGCCTGCTGGCATAGTAAAAGCATTTAAAGGTGGATTTTCCCTCTCAAAATTCTGCTGTGGGAGAGATGAAAGGGGCTTGAATGGAATTATTGCAGCAGCGGCGCAGGAGGTGATGCTTTCCTGGCGCAGCCTCGTGGCCAGGCAGGGTGAGGAAAGAGGCGAGGTCAGCAGTTCTGAGCCGGAATTTGCTCTGCTTTGTGCCGGGGGAGGGGACAGTGCGCTGGGAGCAGCCTGTGTTGTGCAGGTAGATCAGGCAGTCTGCGATGCCAGCCTTCAGTCGCCGTACCCTGCGGTGCCACCGTACCCCACGGTGCCGCTCGCCCCCCGCG
>NW_010424761.1:36359-37286 GCF_000710305.1 Buceros rhinoceros silvestris
CTACAGCAGCCAGGACTGGAGCGAGCAGCAGGGCAGAGCGGCCGCGGGAGGAGCGGGGTGTGTGCGCGCGTGTGTTTACAGACGTGGGTGAGCAGAATTATTTATATGATCTTGTGCAATTCCATAGGTAAGAAGGGAGCAGTGGGCAGGGAGGGAGCAGGCAAATGTTTAATAAAGGGACGGTTGCTAAAGGGGACAATTAAAGATGCATTGCTTTTACCGGGAAATTTTTCTTCCAAGTGTGTAGGACTGCTGGGACCAAACTTGTGAATAGAGCCTGGAAGTGTCCTAGTTTTCATAGAGACGTAGGCAGCAGAGGTTCACACCAGCTCAGAGCTGCCTTGGGTTCGGTTAAGCTTGTGTCTTGACAAGAAAAATCAGGCTCTTCCCTTCCTAGAGAACTTGCGCCTTGTTCTAGAAGAGTATCTCAGCACGTGAGGCTGTGGAAGATGATATTTATGCCAATCTGAGGCCGGTTCCAAGGCGGGGTGACTCGTGCTAGGGTATAAATGACATTCCTTGGTGACACTCCCAAAGTTCCTGTTGAGCAGACGACTCCTCGCTGCCTGGCCCATCAGCAAAGCAGAGCCGCGCCGGTGCCGGTTAGCTCTCGCCGTGTTTCCTGGCAGGGTCACGCTCCGTTTCCTCATCTCTGATCCTCCACCCCGCTGCTTCTGCCTTGCAGGTTCCAGGGTTTTGGAGAGAGAATGCCGTCCCCTTCTTGTGGCTGTAGTATGTTATTTACTACGATTAACTTGAACTTTCCCTTTTCTGAGTACTCTGTGTGTGGGGCCTGCCCTCTAGGAGGAGACAAGCTAATCGCCAGACAGCAAGAACCTGGCTGACTTTATTTCCTCCACCCCAGGGATGCTGCTGTGCGCTAACAGCAGGAAACCTCGGGCTCTGGCAGGCAAGGACCTGCCGTGC
>NW_010424761.1:37412-37685 GCF_000710305.1 Buceros rhinoceros silvestris
AACCCTCCTGCCACAACCTCTCTCGCAGGTCTGGAAAGGAGGATTACGAACTCAGACCTCCGGCTGCAGTGCCAGGGATTCCGTGGCGTCGTCTAGCTGAACCCCAGCTCTGTTCCTTCTCCAGAACGTCCCTGTGGATCTTGTGCGCTACAACTGGACCCGCGGCTCTGGTTGCTATACGAAGATCCCGCAGCGGGTTACAGGGACTAAATAGGTAGGAAGGAAAATGGGAACGGGGTAGCATGGCTGGAAGGTCCCTCGGCCAGCCCACTA
>NW_010424761.1:37905-38184 GCF_000710305.1 Buceros rhinoceros silvestris
CTTTATTTATTTTAAGGGCGGTTCAACAAAACCAACGTTTTAAAAAAATTGTAAAAGTCACGGGGGTGGAATTTTAAGGCTTTTATCTCTGCTCTTTGGACCTAAAAATACCTTAGGGTTAAGCCAGCATTGCTGATGGTTTGGAGGGGCCAAGAATGCTCTTATTTGCAGTGGAGGAAGAGCAACTGATGGGTTTGCTGACAGGAACTCTGACCTCTCCTCAAAGTGTCCTCTGCTGATGCCCCGTACACCTCTGCCAATCCGCAAACACGCACGGCG
>NW_010424761.1:38366-38842 GCF_000710305.1 Buceros rhinoceros silvestris
GAACCCTGAGGCATGGCACAGGCAGCGCAGGAGGGTTATGGGGTGACAGCAACCTCAGACCTGGCAGCACTGACTCACTCCCAGCAACAGGGGAGAGGAAAAAGCCCCAGGTCATGCGCTGCTGGTCTGCAGTGCGAACCAAGCAGTGAAGTCTTCTCTGGCCAGCCGCATCACAAGCAATCAACACTTTCCTGCCAGGAAAGACGAGGAATTGGTGGCAGGTCCTGAAGTCTGCAGCCAGGAGACACAGTTGGAGATGTCGGGATTCGTTAGCAACTGCAGCAGCTCCGGGCCCCGAGGCTGTGGAGCGAGAGAAGAGCTAACGAGCAAGTCAGAGCTCTAATGAGGCAGCAGTGAAGTGGGGGGGTAAAAGAGGGTGGAGGAGAACGGGAGATGATCTCACCAGGTCCCTGCCTGAGCCCCAGCAAACCTCGGTGCCCAGGTGTGACTCTGAGCTGCTTCTCTCTCTCATCTCC
>NW_010424762.1:0-1664 GCF_000710305.1 Buceros rhinoceros silvestris
CGGCGCGCCCGTCCCGCCAGGCTGGACCCGCCGCAAGGCGCGAGTCACCGTCCCCGGGAGCTGGCGGCAGCGGGGCGTCTTGCAGACGGTGCCTAGGGAAGGCTGGATTGTGTACAGGCGAGCAGGGAGAGGAGCCTTGGAGTACATCCAGAGAGAAAATCTGAGAGTCTTAGCAGCCAGCAGATGTCGAACGCTCTCCTTAAGCCGCGAAGAGCCTGGCATACTGGGCACTGTGTCAGGACAAGACTGGCACCGTGGTGCTCCAGGGACCACGCAGAAAACCTTATGATTACAGCTGTGACTTGATGACGTCCAGAGTTACCACCTTCAGTTTCAAACCTCACAACCCATCTGAACTGTAGCGATGTCCCGGCGTGATGCACATCTTTGCATTGTGTAATTATTATCCTCCCTTTCTCACATGCAGCATCACAGTTTCACCTGCTCATGTGGCACCCACATGTGCTGTCCTGAACACCAGTGTGTGAGCGGCTCAGGATCACTGCCAGACTGGTATCTTCTTCCCCTGCCTTTGTTTTTGCGCTTCATTCAAACTGCGGCTTCTGCATGCTCCTCTAGGTACCTAAATATAAATCCATTAACAAAATAATTGTGCAACTCATGATACTTAGGGCAATCTTTGTTGACTGCTTTGAAAGTGAAAAGTGCTTTCTGAATAAAAATAGAAAGAACCCTTGTGCAATAGCTAAATGCTTGCCAGGGAGTGTAAATACAGTTTTTTGAATTTTATTTTTTTAAAGGCTTCTCATCATTTAAAGCCACAGGGCCTTTAATTAAGTGGCTGTTCAATGAATATATGTCAAGTATTGCTCAATAAACATAACAGCATAGGTGTTCTCTCAGAACTATGTCAGAAAAAATAAAGAAAATACATGTAATACATTTTTATTCTGCAAAATACCCATTCCAAGTGTTTTCACTGTCATTATGTAAAGAATACATCCTAATTCCTCATACTGTGGCTTTTTTAAAAAACTATTTGGTGTTTAACTGCATCTCCAGTATAAAAAAGTCTGAAAGAAGCTTCAAGAAAGAGGCAGAGGTAGGAAGATGTAGGCAAAAAATAGGTTTGAGAAAAGCTGCCAATAAATTTATGTCCAGATGCAAATGAATGCAGGTAAGAAGAAAAGGAAAATCCCTAGTGGGAAACATCGACTTTCAGGAATCAGATACTTGCTGCGTGCATTGATCAGATTGATTTTCTCCTGGTCCAAACCAAAGTACACTGAACAATACAGAGAGAGGAATCTGTGATACGTTTTTGGGTTCCTGTTACAGTCCATTTGCATTGTTTGAGGATTTTATAAAGTGTTTTTGTCGCAGAGGCTGGTTTCCTCCACGAGTCTTGACCTCTGGCAGGCTGGCAGCATGGTGAAGCATGGATAACAGCATTGCTTATGTTCTTAGAGCAAAGGTAGGATTCAGGCTTTGTGTTTGATGCTGTGGCTCTGGGTTCATGCCATAATTCAGACTTTCAAGGTAAGGGGGCTAGAGAGCAGATAAGCTTTTTTCCTAGCAGCTGTTAACAGAGTTTGCAATGCATGCTTAAGATACCACCTGACCAGAGGCAGAGTGATTTAATAAACTGAGAGCTGTCTTGGGACTTTGCATCCTTTCCTGTCTCTGCTGTTGCTCTCCTGCTG
>NW_010424762.1:1764-14458 GCF_000710305.1 Buceros rhinoceros silvestris
TGCTGAATGACCTTTTCAGCCTAATGCCTCACTTTCTTCAGCTGTAAAATGGATGCAGTAAGCATTGCAGAAGCCATCAGAAAAGTGTTTTTCTTTCTAGAGGGAAAATGTGAGGTATAGTAACTGGGCATTATTTCTTTTAATCTGGGATGTTTTAGAAGAGGAAGCGCGTTTTGTGTGGTCCTGTTGTCTCCTCCCTCATCCTTGAAATACCTTAAGGATGGTGTAGTAATTTCTTTATAATTTCTGCTTGGCTGTTTCAATCAGTTCAGAATAAATGAGTATCCGTGTGCTTTTGGACCAATTTTGAGTTCTTCTTCCTTAACATTCTCTCAAAGTTGAACATGTACTTGAAGCCCCTGTCAGGGCAGAGGAAGCTGCCAGTCAGGCAGCAATTGGTCATAGAGCACCAAAATTAGAGGTAGGGAGCAGGCGAGAAATCAGAGTCACTGTTTGGGAGATTTTGAGATATGCAGAAGAAGGAGGTGTTTGAAAAGCATTCCAAAACTTAAGTGTGCAACATGATGCAGATACTTATTTTAGAAAAACAGGTCTTAAACTTAGAAGATTTCTCTCTATTTTAATATCAATAGCATATTCAACATTTTCAAGTGACAGCATGTCAAGAACATCACAGACATCCGGCCACTGTCTGATTGTGCTGACCAGTTATTTCTAATCTGTTAATAAGCAGTGAATTGGTTAACAGTGTTGGTACTTAAGCATGCATGTTTATGCTTCAAGGCTGACACTCCAGCAAGATGAATGGGGGAAGTTAACTTCGCTTGATGTTATTGTTTTAGCTGGTGAGGATGAGGACTCAACAAGATGAAAGTATGTTGGTTTACATTGTCAAGGCTATCTTCACATCCAGAAGCTAGAAACTTCCTTTATTATAAGAAAACAAACACATAAATTCTGGGAAATAGAATAAAACCCTCCATTAATCAGCATGAAAGCCTTAAATCTTTCAGATTCATAGATTTGCTACCTACAGTAATCTTTTTCTTCTGTATTTGGAATAAGAGTTTGTCATGATCAGACAGCATTGTTGTTCACATCCATTGATGGGCTAAAAACTGACAGTAACAAAACCAGATACAGCAGTCCTCTCTTTCCTCAGAAATGCAGTTTTTTGGAAATGGCAAAGAAGCAGAAATAAATGCAAATAGAATGCTACCCTGTTCTACTGAACTCTGTTCAGAAAAATAAAGGATGTTCTGTTCTTGCCTCGCTTTGTCTTGTTGAACAATATAGGATAACTCATTTGATCTAACTTTACACCAGCTTCCCAACTGCAAAATGAAAATGAATGAGTTACGCATGCTTTCTAAAAATGTGGTGAAATGCAGATGAAAAATTATTATGTAACCCCTATTCACCAAGTTGGGTGACCTTTATTCATATTGAAATAATGAGGCCTATTAGAGTAACCTGCCATTCACCACGAGTAAGGATGACAGAATCCAGGCTGGTTTTGTCTTGGCCCAAAGAATACTTCTGAACTGCTGTTTTCATTAGGTTTTACAGTTCCATTTTCATTAAGATTAAAGGGACCTGAAAATGAATGAAATTGCAGGTTAGCGAATGATGCCATATGTTTGAAGATATCTATACTCTACGTTAATCTTTGAGTATATCTCTGAATACCAGTATCTCATCTGTAATACTACTGCTGGGATTTTCAGAAAAAGCATTTAATGTCAACTCTGTACTTAAACTGTAACCAGCAAACCCTGGGGAGCTATCAAGTTATCAGTCTTTAGTACTGAAAACATAACACCAGTTTAAGTATTGCTACTCAAAATGGGTCAAGTTACAGCTGCGTTGTTTTAGTGAACTAAAATTAATAAGGTATTTCCAGCCAAAGAGGCAAATTTGTAAGTGTAGGTATTTGTAAACAAGTTCCTGATTCTCTAAGCTCATTTTTATTTAACCCTGTGAAAATTGGTTAGGTGTACGCACACATGCACAACCACCCGTGAACACTGAAGTTCTCAGTTCTTTGTTGCACATTAGAGTGGCAGCACTTTAGCATTCAAAATCTGGATCAGATGCTAAGGTCTAAGATGATTGGATTTGGAGTTTGAACTTTGTGTACTTTAAAGGTAGATATTATGTATTCTGACCCAAATTGAAATATGTGCTAATTGGTAGGAAAGAAGACAAAATCTTTCCTTTCAAAACTGAAATGCTTATGTGTCAGATGTCTCCATAAAAGTTCTTTCTTTCTAAAGGAAAAAATAATGAGAGATTATGTCATAAGAGCTAAATCTGAGCAAGTCACTTCTGAAGCAGCAGTAGAGGAACCATCTTTGGTGGCTGGGTAGAACACTTAGTCTTTGTCCTATGTACACTTTTAATTAAAAGTGTAAAGACAAATTAGCTTGTCATAACAGCTATGAAATTAAGAATTTGAAGGCTCGTGGCATCCAGTATTTCACATTTGCATTCACCATTTTATGTGATTCTGTAAAGATCATGTCACTATCATTTTGTCTCCAATACCACTGGTGAATCTCCAAGAGATAATACGGGTTTGGCCCCAAGCGATTAGGTCTTTTTTTTCAAAGCACATGCATCATGGAAGAGTCTAATCGCAGTTCGCTGTTGATTTTGGAAGGAATAAGTAATGCTCTTCAGCCTGTTTAGCAAGGTTATTGCATGTCTGTCTATATGAACTCTTTAACACGTGCTTTGTTTAAAGATCCAGACAAGAAACTCTAGGCTTGCTTTTTGTGACATTCACTGAAAAGTCAAAAGATGACTAAATGAATTATAGTGCTACTAATACAACCTTTAAAAAGCCTCTAGAATATATTAATCCAGATTTTCAAATGTTTTGAAATCTTCAAAAAAGAAAGAAAATAAAAAATACCTTATTACTATTAGCTTTACGCATTTGTATGCAATATTGTATTTTGAAATTAAAAAGTTCAGAACTTTTGATGTGGAACAGAGACACAACTATTCTTTCCAAATTGTACTTTACAAAATGTGAATAACAAAAGAACACTAGATGCAGTTTTATGATGTATCTGCACTTAGTCTTAGGACTGGATACGGATCTGTTCTGTGGTTTTGCTTTTTAACCAGAGATTCTTATATATTTTTCTCAGCATACTTTCCTGGTTATCATATAATTTAGTAATATGTACACAATATATAACTATAACATTAGAGAACTGCTATTTCAGTTTTCCTGGTGGGAAATTGAGGCACAGAGCGACTAAGGGACTTATTGCAGATCACAGAGGACATGAATCAGAGCAGGCTAAATGATCTTGCACTTAAGGTTAACTTCTAAATTACTATATATCTTTCCTTAGGAAAAATCGGTGCAAGCAATGAATTAAACTGCTAATGTTTTGTTAAAAACCAAACAAAATATTATTAATTTCATTTGGTTTCCCAAGGCTGAGAAAAACTGAGAAAATTTTGTGTCAGGAAGCATTTAAAAATAAAAAGATAAAATATAATTCACATTTGATAAATTCAGTGTCAAAAGACACACTAACGTCACAACACTTAGAAAACATCTTCAGCCCCAAAACTTACTATTGATTAAAAATGATTGATTAAAAATGATTGATTAAAAACTTACTATTGATTAAAAAAAGAAAATGAAGGCAGCAATAAAAATTCAAAAAACTAAACCCAAAAGTAATAGCAGTATGTTTAAAACTGACTCTGGGGAAATATGGACAATTGAGACAGGAAGCTGAAAATACCTTTGAAAAATTCTGCAGAGAGAAGAGAAAAATAAGAAACAGAACTTTAAGTATATAAAGAAAAAGCAAGGTCTTAGTAATGATTTAAATCCAGTACTTAGCCAAGATAGTAAAAAACATTGATCATAATGTGCAAAGGGTAGATGTGCTCATACGCATATGTTTTTCTAGAAATAGACAGGAAGTTCTATTTCTACCCTGATGCTAATGAAAAGTATTTTCTATCCCATCAGTAGCTAGAAACTATGCTGAACAAATATTATTACTTTTTTTTTCCAAATTGGCCGAATCAGGTAATAGCCTTGATGCAAGCTAAGGTAGCTTATTTCAGTGTACTAAGAATATTTTAATTACAGCATGTTGAGGAAATTGCAGAAGACTTAATTAATGCTGAGATTTTAAATTAAAAATCTGTTAAAATTATACAAAAGACTGACTAACATGGAGGTAATAAAGAAATGAGTATAGGTGTAGAATAGTCATGTAGGGTAAAATATTTCTAGTGTGGTCCTGTAAGGCTCTGTTCTTTCTCCGATATCTTTAGCAAAGTCTGGAAAAAAGTCTGATTATCAATAGCAAAATTTACAGATGATAAAATTACTTGATAAATAATTGAGCTAATCTGGAGTGCTCATTACAATAGATTCCTTAAAGCAAGATATTTTTGCATGGCCAAACCAGAGGCCAAAAGACAGAGAATTTACATTTGTTACTGCAGAACTGAATCCTCTAGAGCACGTACTCTAGAAAATACTTAAATAATAATTTGAAAGTAAGCTACCAGAATGATGCTATGATTAAAATTTCAAAAGCGATCCTTTTATGTCTAATCAAGGGAGTATGGACAGAGAGGGTGGTGCTCCCTCTGTGTACATCATTAGTTAGAGCATTCCTGGAATTCTCTGTCCAGTTCTAGCATTTACACTTTGAAGAGGACATTGATGAACTGGAATGGGCTCTGGAGAGAACTGCAGGAAAGGTATGAGGTGTGGGAAATGTGCCTTATACCGAGATACTAAAGAAGCTGGATTTACTCAAGATTAGAAGGAGACTTTATCACAGTCTGTCAGACCCTTCATGGAAAATATGTTTTTGACCACTTCTGTTTAGTTTACTAATAAAGTTTTTAAAATTATTTTTAATTTTTAATAGTTGTTGTTACTTGATCATTATCCAATTACTAATAAAGATGGAACTACTGGAAATTTAATTTTGACAATTCTGAGCTGGAAACAGTGCAGATATCAAGTTATAGTAATTAATGTTTGGAACATTCTGACATAACAACGTACTGAATTATCCATCTGTTGCAGTTCTTAAACTGAGCTGTAATATATCTCTTAGAAAGACACACGGTCTGAGAACAGATATTATGGCTGATGCAGGAGTTGCTGGGGCCTCTTCTCCAGTTTACACAGCAAGTCAAGTTAGAAGGGCAAAAGGTATCTCCTGCCTATAAAATCAGTCAGGAAAGAGTACCTAAGGTGCACTGTGGTAAAAAAGACAGCACATATGTACTCCAGATACCACTATCACAATAACAAAAACAGTGGAAAGGGAAAATTATGTTAAATGACAGAAGAAAGGATGACTATTTTAAATGCATAGTTGGCAATTAAAAGACCATAGTTCTGATAGTGAGCCTGCCTTTAACTTCCTTACTTTGTCTGATTCAAGTAATTTTCTCTAGGTACAGTTTTGTCTAATTTACTTCATAATTTCTACTGATGCATCTGAATTATATTTAAAGCATGAAAATCAAACACAGTGACCACTGCAAAAAATACTGGATTTGAAATATGGTAGTTGTATGCACTAAGGAGGCACAGAGAGTTTTTCTTTAGCTGTTCTAAAAAGAGCTGGAGTACAGATGGGTCTGACTGAAAAAAGTATACAAATATATCACATGTGTGTTTATGGTCTTCTGTCCTTCTTAAATCAGGTTCTCCACAGGCACTTCATTCTACTCCATTGTTAAATGGATGTATTGATGGCTACAATATTTTCCAAGGAAAGACTAAAGACGTTAAGACTTTGGGGATCTTTTGTTTGATTTTTTTTTCCCTAAGAGACAGCATTAAGGTCTGTGATGAGAAAGTCCTTTATAGCAGCAATGCCATGTGTATTCATTTAAGAAACATAAGTCCTCTACTGTCATCTAGTATTCTTTGGGAAGGCCCATAGATTCAAATGTGCATTATATTTTGTGTTCTATACATATGGGCCAAAATGCAACTCTGTTGGCTCAAGTCTGTGTATAATGTTATCTAATGCGCTGTCTTCATTTTTACTGTAACAGGCAGTAGAACTGTAACATGTATGTTTTTATGCTCTCCTGCATTTTGAGAATATGCCCCTGTTTATATTTCAAGCTTCTTATTAAAACACGTGTGTCTTTCTCGGGCTGGTTATCAGAATGACTTCTAACAGTCTTAGTTACAGACTAAGACAACAGCTTCAACAAAAAGATAATGTTAAAATGCAAAGCTTCTTCAAATAGGCAGCCACTTCACAGTTTTTTACGTGAGAGCTCTTACCATTTACATCATTCATCTTTTTCTCTGCTTCCTCTTATGCTTCTTCTGCTAGCGTTCAGTATTGTTAAACTTTATCCTCTATTAAGAATACTTCTTGAGCCTGGAAACTTACCAGGGGAAAAAAAAAGTTTTCTCAGAACTTCGATAAATTGTTTTATTACCAGTGAAAATTTAGCAATTTCAGTTTTAAATACAAGAAGTATGAGATTTTGGTTTTTTGGTTTGCTTGCTCATTCTGTTTTTACATCTCAGTAAATTATTCTGTGCAAATTTTGCTCATTTCTGAACAGATTTGTCCTCACACAGAAAGTCTTCAAGGATTTCATCTATATATTTTGAAATACTCTGAAGGTGGGAACATCTGGAAATAAACTGTATGACCCACTTTAGAACACTTTGCACCGTGAAAGCTTGTATATTATTTCAGTGGCCCCCGGAGCTGCTGTTCTGGACTGTTTTGCTCAGCCTGGACCTTGAAACAATTCATGACTTCTATCCTTTGCTCCCCCAAAATGAATTCATAACATTGCAGGCGTGAGGGAAGATCATGAGCATATTAATGTACAGATCACTTTTGGTTAAATAATACTTGGCCCAAGACAGCCCATATTCTTCCATTTCAAGGCTTCTGCCTCCCAGCGCAGATGTGAAGAAATTGCTTCCTTGTCTCACCAGGAGAGTCACAGTGGCAAGTACCTTGTGCATTACTGCTATGTGGTGTATTAAAGGCATCTGTATTGAATCATTCATTTGTGCAGCAGTTTGTGCACAGCTTAGTGAATGAAGCAGTGAACTAATGAATGAACATTCCTATTTAAAACAGACATATATATCTTTCAAGTTATATTCCTTCATCTCGATGGCATACCTCAAACCATTGGTTCAGTCCAAAGTAAATCCATAACATGTCATAGCTGGACAAACCTCTGATGAGATTCTTTTCAACAAGTTAGCATACTGTTAAGTCATTATTTTCAAGGTCTCTAACACAGAAGTCTCTTGTTGAACAACTTTGCTTTATTTGGCCCACTGTGTGAAGGCACGTTTGAGTGAGATTTTTAATTCCCAATTCATGAATATTATTCCAACACAAATGTAACTCTTTGTAAGCATTGGACTACTACTGTGCATTCTAATATCACACAGAAGATAATACTGAGCCCATTCTTCATCACTTAATTAAAATAATTGCTGGAACAACTTTATATAGTAATATACAGGTCTTCTGATTAATTTGTGTGGTTAGAATAAGTCATAGGGAGGGATTTTTACTGACTTGTCAATGGTGGTGAGTCTTAAAGCAATAACTTTAGTAACAAAAAACTATATTCATTCCCAGTTGGACCCAGAGTCTTAAAGAGGACAGAGTGGAGCAGCGGTGCAAGTTGCTGCTAGGGCTTGTCTAGGGATTTTCTGGACTCCACGCTGGAGAGAAAACCAAAGAGGGAGTGCTGATTTGCTCCCTGAGCCACCCAAGCAACTGTGGGTGTCTTTTGGAGGAAGTAATTGCCTTTAGCATTCTTTTCCTTCTGCTTTCTGACCATCTCGGTACTTTCTTAAGGTATTGCCCTTTGCAACAGGAACGTGAACTGTACACAGGCCTAAAGAAAATTAGCAGTGACTCCAAAAATTAAAATTATCTCGAAAAAACACATTCCTCAGGAATACAGTATCATGGAGACTTGATTATTTCTTCTTGTGGAAGGGGTCAAGATGTTTTATGATACCATACAGTTGTAGCTGAGATTGGCCAGTAGCCCAATCACCTAGTCATTCCTTTCTGGTGTGTTTCTGTGTTGGACTTACACTGAAATGCCCACAAGAGATTTGGGTAACTCTCTACAAATGCTTTTGCAGGTAGTGAGTGTTAATATAATTTAAAAAATCTGTTGTTTTCCCACCCTTCTCCTACTCTTCACTTCTCTTTGTGAAGAAAGGTAAATCATTCAGAGGTTGCTTTCAGCAAATACCAGTTTGTTGAGTTTCCAGGAAGGGCTACAGTTCCTCTATGCACATGATGCTTTCTAACACATTACAGGCATCTTAAATAAAAACACACATTAAGACAAACAAATTCCTTTCCTCCCAAAATATCCACACAGGAAAATACTATGTAGCCAAGTATGCTAAATACAACTTTACCAGTAGCTTGTGGATGCTCACTGAATTGTGGATATCCTATTTGAAAATGAGGGCATAAGACTCCTTCTTTTTAATACCAGTACAAGTTCAAAAAAGCGGATGTATTTAGCCATCAGCTGCCCAAGGAAATGTCACTTACCAAAGTTTAGGATGATAGATTGCGTCCTTTAGATGTACCATTCTCTCTCCTTCCTCTCCAAGGAGATCCATTCTCGATTTTTTACCCTTAAAACCTAAAAGAATCATAACAAAAGCCTCTCACTTAATTCATCACTTGCACTTTCTCCATTTTGTGAGCATTTACATAGCACAAAATGTGGTGCTGATGGCACTCTGCTCTTTGCCCACGTGTGTGGAGCTTAGGAGCAGCTATGCTGGTCAAAAAAGCGGAACTGTTTTTTTAAAAATTTTTAAAAATAAAACCCTGTCTCAACTGCTCTTAGAAATACCTATATGAAAAGGAGTTTGTCCCTCTCTTCCACATAAAATTACTTCTGAAGTGTTGTAACAAGTTTAGATTATCAGCATTCAAAAATAAAAGAGCTCAGGAGAAATGAGAAGTCTAAATCAACAACTTCCAATAATCTGTGCTTAAAAGGGCTAGAATATTCAAAATTATTGACAAACCTACATGAACGGGTGTTGGGAATCACATTATGGCCAAGATCAAGTGGATAGCTGTGAAGACAGCCCAAGCCCAGCTTGACCATCTCCGAGCTACGGTAATAAAACCATGACCGAGGTGCCTTCTGCAGAGTTGGTGCTTTCCAGTGTGCTGCACGACTGTGGGACTCATTACGCTGGGATAGAGGCACCAGCCCCGGGATATTATTTGCTGTGTGCAGTGTCAGGCTATTTGGAAGGTGATCTTTTTGAGGTCTTCAGTCTTAGAGCAATGTTATCTCTGCTCCAATGCCATGTATGTGCATTGTGGACTGGACTCGGTGCATATCACATTTTTATACACTTTTTAAATTATGTTTTATGAGTACTCTCCATAACAGAAATATGTCTCTGAGCCATTTGACTAGGGTCTGAGTAGCTCTGGGGATCCAGCATTATGGAAATGAGCTAACAGTGCACGTGGATTTGCTGTAGCTGCACAAGTAATACATCTGTTTGCCTGCAATATGCCTGAGCTGGTTACTCCTCTAGATCCAAACACGCCAGCCCTGGTCTGTCTGTGTCTACGGCAGAGAAAATAATTGCCTGCAGTAGTGGTGTACTCTTACGGATGCTTTGGACATATATAAAGAGTCAACTCAGTCAGGAATCTTCCATTCATCATCTTGTACAAATGAGAGGAAAACCAAACCCATCTTAACTCTTTATTGCTTTTGGTTTTTTAACCTTGGTGTTACATGTTTGGTTAAGTTTCCAGCACATTTTGGGTTCTGTATGGAATGCAGCAGTGCCAACCAGACAGAGTGGGAAAGCTACTGAGATTAGGCACTGCCCTGAGATAAATGGTACCAGATCCTATCAGAGATTCTGCAGGTCAGTAACACATTGCTGAAAATGGGCACCAACAAATAGAAGTCAAAGGAGATGTGAAGGAAAAAATCAAATGAATAAGCATCTATTGGATATTTCGACAAACTACTCAGTCCCCAACAGTTTATGGCTCAGGACCTTTTTCATTCACAGTGTTGTCTAATGTTTAATAGTCACTGTTTATTGCCATGAGTTTAGCTGGTGACCTTGGCAAACTTCTAGCATCCACAACTTGTTGCATTTTCACACCACTCCTGTTTCCATCTATCATATTGCTTCTTTGTTCTGGGACCTTGTTCTAATTAGAAAATTAAACCTTTAATTCTGCCTTGTCCTTTTAACCAATTAAGATCCAAAGAACTTTCTCTTATCACAAGGCTCTTTAATTTTTTTAAGAGGTTTTAGTGAAAGTTCTTGTCAAAAAACAGGTTTTCTTTTTCCTTATATTTGTTTAAGGAATTCCTTATATAACTTCAGTTAATTTATCCACTAATCTTACTGTTTATTATAGCTTTCACTCATTTTCTATAGAATCAGTTTACTGACCTGCACTTGCAAAGGTCTCTTATTTCTAGGTATTTTGTGCCACATTAGCTGCCTTCTTGTCCATCAGTACAAAGGCATTTTTAAGAGGAGGCATTGAACCAAGCTAATACAGGTTTAACTCCTCTTAACATGATGAAAAGAGAATCAAACGCACTTCTTTCCTGGCATGAATGGCAGCCCTGATTCTGTGTAAAAGTGAGTGTGGGTCCTCCTTCAGTTTCGCGAATCATACCCCTGTTTCCTCAGCTTCTTTTTACATATCCATGAAAATAAACTACTGTGCTTCAATGGAAGGCTGTATACGTTGTATCACATTGGACAAGAGAAAACAAACAAAAAAAAGTTGTATTTTGATTCAACTAGAATAAATTGTGGTTTTCAGGTTTTGGTTTTTTTTCTGGTTTGTCTTGAAAAAATAAAATCTCTATTTGCACAGCATTATTACTTTCCAGGGAACAGATTATAACATTTGATTCTGCTCTGAATACCTACTAGGTTGTGGCTGTTGTTTTTCTTTAAACTCAATATGATGTCTCAGTTCATATATCTGCGAGATCAAAAATGCATAGTTCCAAAGCACCGAGTAGGAAATGTATCAAAAAAGCCCAGGTGTCTGAGGAACAATTTGACAAGCGGAGAAACAAAAGGAACACAGGGAAAGGAACAATGTCAGAGAAGTGTGAAGACAGAGGGTCTGGAGGCAAGGTTTGTGCTCAGTGTCATAGGGGGAATAAAAACTCCAGCGGTATTGGCTTTCTCTCTGTAATGCACCCTGTCTCAATTCATGCTAAATAGATTGGCATGTACTTCTGACAGACTATTATTTTAGAACTCGTGCATTTTCTTTATATATTTAGATAGTAGTACAGTTCAGTCCCTTAGCTAGATTATCAGTTGGACTTAATAACAATCCACATGTTTATAGGTTTGTTTTATGGCAGTGTAACAGTGACAGAAGCCTTGTCTTTTCTGGGGACTCCGGTGACAGCAATATTCCTAGAACAGAGTGGAAACAACTGACCTCTTAGCTGGCGTCTCTTCTGCTACCAAGAGTTGTTTGGTTGGACACTGAGTCAGCAGAGCCTGGGCAGTGGCTTATCTTATATAAAGCAGATATAAGTCAGATGAGTTAGTTGTGCCTGAAAATACCTGTTCTTCCAACTGTAAATTTACATATTGTCATTTAGGCAGGAAACGGCTTAAGTTACGTAGGTGAATCTCAGTTCAGGTTGCCTAATTTTTCCATCACTAATGCTGCTGTATTATTTAGCCAGCACAACAATATCTAGTTCTACTCCCAAGAACAAAAAAATTTGGGAAAATTTTAATATATTTGCAAACAAGCTTTGCTGACTGTTTGTCTATTGCTTCGTTTGCCTATATTGCTTTCACTAGTTCTAAGACAGAGGAAGTTGGCAAGCTTTGCATCTGTCCCTCATAACAGCAGTTATCCATTGAGCTTGCCATTTGCAACACAGTGCTTTCAAACACCATTTCACATCACCTCCCCAATTTATCAAGAACTGCACATCAGGAATATCCATGTATGCAGGCACGCATAGATGGCAGGTATCATCTGAGGCTTGTTTGAGCTGAGGGTCATGTATTTCATTCTGTGAAGGAGCTAGTACTAATAGCTTGTGCATGTGTAAATTTTCCACCAGAAAGGGTGGTCTGCCAATCTCTACGCTTTGCTTAATACATTATCTTTCTGTCCTCCACTGCTTTTTCTTCAGTGTAAAAATGCCTTCTACTTCTCCAGACCTAACTCTCAATCTACAGCCAGCGAGTGGGCAGTGGTGACGCAGGTGACAGCTGCAGACTCTGCCTGTTGAACTCACAGGTTTCAGCGCTGTCTATGGGGTGATCCAAGAGCAGAGTCCCCCCAGGGCTGAGAATCAGACTGAGGGGGGTGATAGGGCGGAGCTGTATTAGCATAAATTTCCTTAATATTTAAATAGATTTCTTACAAACTAATATAAATCCTGGTGGTGCGAGGCCTGGCTACAGTTTCAGTGGCTTGTTTTGCTTTAACTGATCAATAAGGGCTGTACTAAAATAAAGTTGGGGTTAGCAAACATCAGTCTATCCAAGAAACTGTTTTCTGTTTGTTTTTAAATCAGCTTTATTAAATAAATTGACATTTACACCTGGTACAGACAAGCTATAACTTACATGTTTTATGAAAAGATAGGTTTTAAGGTTATGACAATAAGATTAAAATATTATGTATTTTATTATATA
>NW_010424763.1:0-438 GCF_000710305.1 Buceros rhinoceros silvestris
CAAGCGGTTCATCCCTGTCTCCTCCATCGCCCGCGTTGCCAGTGTCGGTGACCAGAAATTCGAGGTCATCACCAACAACCGCAACTTCGTGTTCCGAGCGGAGAGCGACGGTGGGTGATGGGGCTCCCTGCTCCTGAGTGGCTCCAGGGCAAATCCCGGAGGCTCCTGGCTCTGGGTTGATCCTGACCCGTCTCCCCTCCGGCCCCACAGCGGACCGGAACGAGTGGATCCGGACCCTGCAGCAGATGGTGGAGGAGCGGAAGAGCAAAGCCCCGGAGAGGACATTGATGTCCTCAACCACCAACGGTGCTGCTGACCTGGCTGACAAGAGTGGCTTCCTGGAGCTGCGGGGGTTTAAGCACAAGCTCTTCGTGGCAGTGGCTGGGGACAAAGTTTTCCTCTACAAGAACGCGGAGGGGGGGGGGCGGGGGGGGGGGG
>NW_010424763.1:527-964 GCF_000710305.1 Buceros rhinoceros silvestris
CGGGGAGGTGTGTGGCGGGGGGGAGGCAGGCCACCGGGAGGGAGCCTGATGCCACTTTGAGTGGGACCCCTTGGCATCCACAGCCTGAGCAACATGAGCCAGGGCATCCCAGGGCTGCCAGTCCCCAAATGGGGACACCTCAGACCCCACAAGCTGGTGACCCCTGGACTGCACCTCACCCATCCCCGCTAGCTCTGAGCTTTGGGGTCCCCCAAGAGCATCAGAACCAGAGCACCTCAAGCAACCCCGGGACTGGGAAGGGGCATGGGGACCCACAGCCACCAGTATTGGTTTGGAGAGTGGGCAGTGGTGTGGGCAGCACCAGCACCATCCTACTTCATCCATCCTGTCCTCTCTGCTGCCCTGCCTCCCCCAGGATTATTGGCTGGGGATTGGCATCACCTACATTGAGATGAACGTGGGGAATGTCAAGGAGG
>NW_010424764.1:0-896 GCF_000710305.1 Buceros rhinoceros silvestris
GGACTATGTTGGGGAGCAACTGGGATCATACTGGGAATGACTGGAATTATACTGGGAGCAACTGGGATCATGCTGAGAGTAACTGGGACCACCCAGGAGGGAACTGGAAGTGCCTCAATCATACTGGGATCAACCAGAACGAAGCTGGGAGTGACTGGGACCACTCTGGAGACAACTGGGATTATACTGGGAATGACTGGGCTCATACTGGGGGGAAATGGAATCATACTGGAAGTGACCGGAATTATTCTGGGAGTGACTGGGGTTATACTGAGAGTAGCTGGGACCACCCAGGAGAGAACTGGGAGCAACTTGATCATACTGGAAGCAGCTGGGACCAAGCTGGGAGTGACTGGGACCACACTGGGAATGACTGGGATCATACTGGGGCAACTGGGAGTGACTGGGATCATGCTGGGAGTGACTGGAATTTATACTGGAAGCAGCTGGGACCACACTGGGGGGGACTGGGATCACACTGGGACCACACTGGCAGTGACTGAGATTATACTGGGATTGAATGGGATCACACTGGGAGCGACTGGAATTATATTGGGAGAAACTGGAATCATACTGAAGGTGACTGAGATCACCCTGGTGGGAACTGGGAGTGACTGGATCATGCTGGGAGCAACAGGGACCAGACTGGGAGTGACTGGGATCATAGTGGGAGTGACTGGAATCGCCCAAGGGCCATCTGGGAACATACTGGGAACAACAGAATCATCCTGGGAGGGACTGGGATCGCGTGAGTGGGACCATGCTGGGGGCAACTGGGATTACACTGGGAGCGACGGGGGTTGCTGCCCGGCCCCGGCAGCTCCAGGTGCTCGGGTTGTTCCTGGGCTCCCCCTGAGGCCGGGGACCAGCAGGGCAGTGGCGGGACCCGCCCGGAG
>NW_010424765.1:0-1709 GCF_000710305.1 Buceros rhinoceros silvestris
GACTTGCCCCTTCTTCCATAGGTCATAGAATGAGAGATGTGACACCAGGGAGTAACACGATGCTGTGGCTCGCCCAGAGGTCCTGCTCCTGGGGGGTGGCAGCGTCCCCGCGGTTCTGCGGGTAGGGGCAGTGTCTGCAGTGGGGGCTGTCCCGGTGCCTTCTCTCTCCTGACTCTGCTCTCCAACGGGTCTGGGAGGGATTCTCCTGGGCTCGGCTGTTTTGCTGCGGCAGCTCTGCGGGCACAGGGCTCAAGCTCACAGTTCAGTTCAGGAGGGCAGAAAGTGGCCAGAGAGACCCATTGCCTGGGGCTGGGCCCTGGGAAGAACCACAAAACCAAAGAGGTGCTGGGCACAGGATCAGCCCATGGAGCGTAGAGGGCCTGGGCTCACCCGCCATGGGATGAGTTTGGGAGGGAGATCCCTGCGGGAGGGGGCCCAGCCATGCTGGACAGGTTGGACACCATCCTCAGGACCTTAGAGCAGAGGTGTGAACCCTCTGTCTCTGAAAGTCCCAGGGCTTTCGCAGTGCTCTCAAGGCACTCGAGTCTCCAAACCTCCAGAGCAGGCACCAGCCACCTCCTTCACTCACCTGCTGAAGGTGTCTGGCACTGCCTTCCTCCACTGCTTCTCCCAGAGTCTTCAGAGGAAGGGCAGATGGCCTCACCCCCCCCCAGCAAGGCTCCAGCATCCTTCTTCCTAAGGAGCAGGTGAGCTCCAGGGGACCCAGCCCCTCCTCCCTGCTACAGGGAGCCTGGCTCTGCCTGTTGCCGCTTTCCAGAAGGGTCCCTTAACCACAGATCTCCCCCAAAGCCCCCAGCGCTGGATGGGAACCCCAAGAGCTGAGTCCCAGACCTCACAGTCTCGGGGCAGTTGCTAATGAGGGGTGTCCCTGTGAGCAAAGACGGCTCCTGCGAGATCCAGAGCTGCAGCGCTGCGCTCGGACAAGGCCTTTTCTCTCCTGCTTGTGCCATAGGACCAGCAGGACCATCTGGCTCAGGGACACCTTTTCTGGATGGGTTACGCTCCCCTGACGCCTTGCAGGCAGTTACTGCTGGTGGTGGGCAGACCCAGACCTGTTTCTACATGGTTTGGGGAAGGCAGAAGGGAGACCTGACTCCTACCTGGCACCCGCTGCTCGTTCAATGGCTCTGGCAAGGGGGTGGCACCTGGGACAGCCTCTGTGCAGCCGCTGGGAAGCTGTCTGGGGGCTGCCAGCACCACACACCCCACACATGGGAGAGCAGCCCCCTGCCCCAAGTGAGGCACCAAGCCCCTGGGTGTGGGCAGCCCTTGGCAGAGCCTCTCTCCAGCTGGAGTTCAGCAGCTCGTCCCAGCCCCTCTGTGGTCCCAGGACTTGTGGGTGAACGAGGGACTGGCCTGAAGGTCGTTACGAATTGTGTTCAGGTTCTCACAGCACCAAGCCACCACTCTGGCATCATGCATGGGGCAGAGCCCCTTTCTCCCACCGAACCCCAAGGAGCAGCACCGCGGTGGGGCTGAGCAGAGGTCAGAGGACACCCCACAGACCCTGTCTCACCCCAGTCCGGAGGGACGGGTCTTCTACAGCTGCCCAGCAGAGCCAGCACTGCCCAGCAGAGCTGGACGGGCTCTCGCCCCCACACCCAGCACCCAGACCCTTTTCCACAGCAGGATATTTCGGGGGTGGGGGGTGTCTCCCATCATCAGTGGAGCGTGGCGGGGTGGCACAG
>NW_010424765.1:1883-3712 GCF_000710305.1 Buceros rhinoceros silvestris
GGCTGCAGCGGGGCGATAACCAGCATGGCACAAACAGGAGCCCGGCTGTGCCAAGATAAGGCAGCCCTTGGCCAGGGAGCAGCACTTTGTGCTGTGTCAGAGTTCTGACGCGGCAGAAAATGTTTCTGCTGAGCGACAACCAGCTGAAAAATATTTAGCTTTTTTAAATTTGTTTATTTATCTGTTTATCTATTTGTTTATTTATTTTCGGGGCGATAACCAGCATGGCACAAACAGGAGCCCGGCTGTGCCAAGATAAGGCAGCCCTTGGCCAGGGAGCAGCACTTTGTGCTGTGTCAGAGTTCTGACGCGGCAGAAAATGTTTCTGCTGAGCGACAACCAGCTGAAAAATATTTAGCTTTTTTAAATTTGTTTATTTATCTGTTTATCTATTTGTTTATTTATTTTCCTTAGCCCTGGACTACCCAGGGCCAGCATGGGCTGCTGGCACCCGTGGCAGCGTGGTTGTCACAGCTGCCCTCCATCTCCAGGGCAGAGCCCGGCGCAGGCTCAGGTGACTCGTGTTCCCACAGGGAGGGTACGACCTGTCCCAGTAACCACGTTTTGGGGTAAAAAAACATTTACAGGTTGCCCAGAGAAGCTGTGGATTAGGAATCCCTGGAAATGTCAGGCCAAGCTGGACGGGGCTCTGAGCAACCTGCTCTGGTGGAGGGTATCCCTGCCCACGGCGGCAGGATGGAGGGAGTTGGTCTTCACTGTCCCTTCATCCCAAGCCGCTCTGTGATGCTGTGCAGCGCCGTGTGGGTGATCCACAGCACGAACCGTTTGCACTGGGAAGCGTTAAGGCCTCTGGACCGAGCCCCTGAACATCACAAGGCTCAAAATTCGCCTGGGTTCTCCCGTCGTGCCAGGAGCTGCTGTTCTGCACAAGCCCCTTCCCAAGAGCCCTCAGCCAGGATTTGGAGGTCCCCTGGCTGCCTTCTCCACCGTGTTGGAAATGTGGCACTGCCAGGAATGACCCCTGCGCTGCCTCATGCGTGAGAGGAGCAGCAGACCTCAGGGCTGACACGGACGAAGGAAAACCCTCTCTTTCCAGGCAGGGAAACTGAGGCACAGGTTTAAGGAAGAGAGGGGGAAAGAAAAGTGAGGCTGACCAAGCCTTCCTGCCAGAGTCCTGCCAGAGTCACTGGGGCAGACCCAGCTTGTTCCCCTCAGGAACCCCCCTGCCTCCCTGCGAGACCATGGAATCACAGAACCATGGAATGATTTGGGCTGCAGGGACCGTCAGGGGTCACCCAGTCCAGCCCCCTGCAGGGAGCAGGGACATCTGCACCCAGAGCAGGGTGCTCAGAGCCCCAGGGTCCAGCCTGACCTGGGATGGTTCAGGGATGGGGCTTCTGCCACCTCTCCGGGCAGCCTGGGCCAGGGTCTCACCACCCTCAGCGTAAAAACAGTTTCTTCCTTCTCTCTGGTCTAAATCTCCCTCTTTTAGTTTAACCCGTCACCCGGCCCTGGTGCTGCGCCCACCTCTCGGGGCAGGCTGGGCCGGGGTCTCACCACCCTCGTGGTAAACGTACCCATGGCACCATGAGGGTGGTGTGTGTGGCTTTGCCCAGGGAACGGCGTGTCGTGGCGGCGTGGTCCCAGCACAGCACCGGACCCACAACCCAGACCCTGTGCCCTGTGCGGTCCAGAGGCAGGGGCGTTTTCGGAGGGTGGCAAACCTGCTGCAGGGCCCCACGGACACCCCACTGCCGTGGGAGGGCTCCTGCTCCCTCTAGTGTCGGTGGAACCATGATGTGCTGAGGACAAACTGGGGTAGGACGGGGTGAGAGGGGAAACTGAGGCACGGCCCTGGACACCCATTG
>NW_010424765.1:3860-6346 GCF_000710305.1 Buceros rhinoceros silvestris
ACTGCCAGCCTGCGAGCATTGGGCAGGGGGATGCCCGGCAGTACCTGGGCTCCCTCTGGACCATGCTCCCATCAGTGACTGGGGTTTCCAGAGGAGATGCTGGGGTCCAGATGCCACAAGCCCTCCCCCAGTTTGGGTGCTGGTTTTCCAGCTGGGTTGTTGGTGCCAACCACCGTTAACCTGGGGCTTGATCCAAAACCTCTCTCAGAAGATTCCTCCAGGTTTGGTTTCCCAAGGGCAGAGGAGCCCAGAGCAGAGCTGGGGGGAGGAGGGGATGAGCTGCCCCCCAACTCCTCCAAGGCTTGCTTTACCCCCTCCTTTCCAGAGCTGGGACCAACGCAAAGCCAGAGCAGCAATGTGGCTGCTCCCCCCTGCTTTGTCCCTCATTTGCCCACCACCAGGTGGGTGAAACCTCCTTGCACCCACCACCTCACGTCACCTGCTGCAGGTCTCCAGCCTGGGGGCGTTGTGATGGCTGCGGTGACAAACCTCCCTCAGCAGCGCTGCGCAAACACACGGCTCAGGGCTGTAACATCTCCCTCGTGAGTCCTCCGCGCACTCACCACCCCCCTGCCCACCACACTCCTCCATCGCTGCTTCAGCAGCAGAGGGGAAAGAGGCACCAAAGATGGCAGTAACCAACAGAACTTCAGGCGCTGCCTCTGACCGTCTTCACCCACTGGGGCTCTTGAGCTGCCACGGTCAGCACTGAACAGTCCGTTTCTTCCCCTCACCAACAGTGGCCACTGGAGCTGTTGGTTCTCAGCGATTCCTCCAGCCAAATGAAGTCCTTCCCGGGAGTTTATTGAACTATTACTATGTTCTTGTTTTCCAAACTCCTCTCCCATCAGTGCATTGAGTACTGTGCTAAAACCCATCCCAAGCTTTAGGAAGGCCCCCATGAACCTTCTGTATCTCAGAAGAACCTTTCTGAGGGGCGAGAGGAGATCCAGACCATACCTAGACATCTGCTGACCTCCTGAATTAGAGCGCAACTGCGACACCACAGGAGCGTCACACCATAAGGGCACCGCAAGAGGGGAAGAGGAGCCCGCGGGCACACGAGTGACTGTGAGCCAAGCGGGTAAGGGGAGTGTCCTGTCCTGACCACCCATGGAGGAGGAACGGGGCTGGGTCGTGCTGGTCACGTCTACGTGAGCACTGCTGGCCGGGTGAGGGTCTGGGGCAGACACCACCCTCTGTGACAGCCTCTGTGACCACGCGCAGCCCCAGGGAGAGCAGGATGGTCACTGGCCATGCCGACCAGGTCCTTCCCATGTCAGGTAGAGGATGAGGATGGTCAGGAGCAGCGTGGCTGGGTCTGGCAAGGTTCACCCTCCACCGACACAGCTGGGCTGGTGTCCAAGCAGGGGTCTGGTGACCGACCTTGCAGGTCTGCAAGGTGAACCCTTGGTAAGAAGCAATGACTTCTGTGTCCTCCGTCCCTCACCAGCAGTGTTGGCTTCTCTTTAAAACACCCGTGCTTTCCTCCCGAGGTTTTCCTGTGCTTCACCTGGACCATTTTGCCGGGATTGGGCCACACCCCCACATTTCCTGACCGAACCATCATTCCTGAATTAGCATGCACTAATTAGTGTGCAGGAGCTTCCATAAGGTGCTGCAGCCCAGCAGCTCCTCAGACTGGCTCCTTTCGGCTGCGAAGGGTGATCCCTTCCCGCCTCGAGTGCACGGCATCGTGCTCCTCCCAAGGGAGCTCTTCTCTCCCGGCTCGCACAGAGGTGCCGGTGCTGTGACAGCTGACTACCCTTGGACAGGCATTTTCAGCCACTTTAACCATTTAAGAACTGTTTCTGTGCTTTCTGCCAGTGTTTGTCCGTTTTAAGAGTGTTCCAATGGATTTCTCGGCTGCACCAGGCTCACGCCCCCTCTATATCACCCATGAAGACACATATATGCATCCTCCATCCTACATGGAAATCACAAGCTCCAGCTGAAGACTCTGGAAACGAGCAATTCTGCTTCTTCCAGTATCAAAGTTTTGGGTTGTGAGAGCTTCAATCAGAAAAGCTTTGCGCCAGAGCTGCTTGGCACAGCTTGGCACAGCCACGCTCAGGGGTGAGACCTGCTGTCCTCAACCTCAGAGCTGTCCTCAGACCCTCTCCCTTGGGGAAGAGCTCAGCAGTGTGTGGTGGATGATGAAGGATTCTACAAGCTCAGAAAGCAGCAAGAGAGCAACTTCTGATACCAGAACAGCCTCCCTGGCTGAGGACCCTCTGTGCTCCTCTGTGCTGAGGAGCTCCACTGCCTGTCTGCCTAGCACCTGAACTCTTCCCAGGGATCTGCTGGAGGCCAGGCTGTTTGGTGAGACAGCGCTTGGACTAACTCCTTGTAGAACTCCCACACTGGTGCAAGCTGGGCTGAGCTCCACTGCCCCAGAGTCATAGAACCATGGAATCATCCAGTCCCAGAACGGTTTGGGCTGGAGGGATCCCTAAAGCTCACCCAGTCGAAGCCCCTGCAGGGAG
>NW_010424766.1:0-430 GCF_000710305.1 Buceros rhinoceros silvestris
CGATCCTGGGCCAGCAGCCTGTGAGGGCTGGGAGGCTCCCAGGAGCAGAGGGGTGCTGGGCTGGCAGCTGCCTGCTGGCAGAGGTGGGAAGGAGAAGCAGCAGCTTTAGGCAAGGCAGGGAGAGCAGGGCAGGGCTCAGCGCTGGGGCGGGGGTTAACGCCAGAGCACCCTGGGGCTGGCGAGACTCACCCTCCCCGTGCTCCCCAGCGTTAGACTGAGCAGAGCTGCTGGCTGTGACCCCCAGCTCTCAGCTGCGATTCCCTCCGTGCCTTGCAGGAGGGCACTGGGCTTCAAGCTGCTCACCTCTGCCAGCCCTGTGGGTCACAGAACTGTCAGACTGCCTCCAGCTGCTGCAGGACCTGCTGCTTCCCTGGGCACTCACGATGGGGACGAAGGAGGTGGACAGGCTGGGACAGCGCTCCCCAACGCT
>NW_010424766.1:576-1035 GCF_000710305.1 Buceros rhinoceros silvestris
CCACATCTGCTGGAGCCACATCCCCAGCCCGTGGGGCAGAGCGGGGCAGAGACCCCTCAGTCCAGCCCCGGGGCTCTCGGCAGGCTGCTGGTGCGATCAGAGCGGTGGTCCCTGCATGTGCGTGGCTTTGTGAGCGTCCCACGTGGCGCTGCTGGTGCGGTCCTGGCTCCCTGCCATGCCTCTGGTTGCAGCAGCGTGCAGCGCGGTGTCAGTGTGGATCCCATTGTGGTTTTGATGTCACCTGAGATACCGGGTGGCCACCAGGCCAGGCTCGGGCTGGGGAACCCCCCTGACCCTCACCTTGCTGGGATGCGCACAGAGGCTCCAGTCCTCTGGGACAGAGCCCGTGGTCCGGAGTGCCCACCCCGCGGCACCCACTGTCTGCAGGCAACTGATGGTCCCTCTCTGTCCCGTGCAGGGCTGCCGGGCAGGGTGACATCCACGGTGCTGGGGAGCAGC
>NW_010424767.1:0-851 GCF_000710305.1 Buceros rhinoceros silvestris
AATGCCCCCCTTCTCAAACCGCGACATTTACTTACAACTATGCTCTATTCTCCTCATACAGTTGAAAAAAAATCTTAACACACAGATATTTAAATATAACCATGTCCTGGGTTTGGCTGGGATAGGGCTGATTTCCACAGCTAGCACGGCCAGATCGAACCAGCAGGTGGGATATTCGATACCATACCCATGTCATGCCCAGTGTATGTTTAAGGGGAGGACTAGCCATCAAAAGGCATGCAGTTTCAAACGACAGCCTGAAGTGGTTTGGCTCAGCATGGTGCAGTGTTGTACGTCACTCGCCTATTGTTCTCTCTTTGTGTTGTGTAAGTAAACTCTCCTTAACCTACTGGGCTTTACCTTTCACTCTCTTGCTTCCGCCACCCCTGAGGGTAGAGAGCACTGAGCTGCATGGTGCTTAGTTGCCAGCAGGGTTTAAACTCCCATACACCAGTACAAATACTTCAAAAAATACCAAAAAGTCATATAGGTTTAACCAGCTACTTCTGTAGAGTTCACTGTATTTTAAATATTCATCTTCATTTCCCCTAAACTCAATGATTAGGGACACTTGCCTCCAGATTTTAACCCGTTAATAAAACATTACAAATTCTTACACAGTTTATTAATGAAACAAACATAGAACACAGCTTTTTCCTGCTTATAGCACTTTTTTCCCTGAGCTATTATTCTATGATTTTATCTTGAAACATACATTTCTGGCAGCAGTTTCAGTTCCTGGGCTTCTGAGTGAGATACCTCACATTACCTCTCTATTGTCCAGAGTGTGCAAGGTGCTGCAAGACAGCATCAGCTGCCAGGGTACATGGCGGGTGGGCGGGGGGGTTGGG
>NW_010424768.1:0-6395 GCF_000710305.1 Buceros rhinoceros silvestris
CTGTTTTCCAGATGAGTTTGCCACACAGGAGTACAGCGCACCCTGCACCACAGGTAGGGTGCACAGGAGCATCTGAGATGTTCCAGCATGGGCTATTGCGCTTTGTCTGGAATGAAAGTCTTTACAGACCTTGGTTTTCCTAAGCCTGTGCGTAGTTCCAGCATTTATCTTCACTCTGCCTACTGCAGTCTCTAGCCATGCCTCAGTACAGAGACAAAAAGCACTGGTGCCACCCAGTGTTCTGTGTAAGATAGGATACAGCGTTTGTTTTGGTTCACTGAGAATAACAGTCCCAGCGCTACTGCCTTCCTTTGCACAGGGGCACTTGCCTTTTCCTGTGTGTGTGTGAGTCATATTGTACAAACAAGACTGAAATCTCCCTTGAGACTGAACACAACAGTCAGCCTTTTGTGTCTCTGCGCTTTTCAGAGCCACATTTGCCATTCTGCAAACACAGAATGGTACTGAGGAATTGTCTTCCAAACATCTTGCTGAAATTTTGATGTAATTTACATGGCTTTGGTGGGGATCTTTCAAACTCTGCCCTGGGTTATTTTTTGCCTTCCTTTGGGAAATCCAGATGCTGAGAGAGAATGTGTACTAGGATAGTTCATGTATCTCCAGGATAAATCTGCCTCCCCTCTGTTAAAATATCTCCCATCCTCTCTGTAGCATGGATGTCTGGAACATGAACAGCCATTCCCATTCTGTTATCTCTCTGCAGCTGGGCATTTTTAGGTGCAGCAGTTTCCCAGATTTTAACAGGGCTGGAACTTGCATAGCCACCAAAACACAGAGAAGACGTCCAGGGCTCTGGATACCACCTCACCGGGATACTTATCTCACTCTGTCCTTTTCCCACCTCCAGCCAAGGCTGAACAGGGAAATGCCTGAAGAGTGTATCTTGTCTGAGCCTTGCGGGATCGGCTAGAGTGTCTCCGCCCCTAGAAGATCTTCTTGTTGAGGGGACTATTGAAATGTCAGAGGAGGACACCTCAACACCAGAAAGGAAGTTACACTATAAATAAATAAAGTCTTGATTCTCAACAGTTGCCTCTGGCCTTATTTTTTGGTTACTGTGTCTTGATCTCTTCCCATGGAGCTCAGACCGTGTAATGGTCTGAGGTTTAAATCCAGAACCATGCACAGCAAGGTGGTGTTTGGCAGCTCCTCAGGAATACCAGAAGGCAGACAGCTTTTGGCAATGGGGAGCTTCGACACCGTACTTGGTTTGTCTCCAGGAAGAGATGAAATCCTATGTGATCCTTTATGCACTGGAAGCTCAGCTCCCTGCTTCTAAAAGTGGATATTTTCTACAAGATAATCCTCAGACGTAGACCTCTGATCACACATGGCCTTTGATCCCACTGTGAAATCAGTGCTATGAGGTGAACATGCCCAATGCCCAATCTGATCTTCCATGGCAAGCCAGATAGAAGTGAAGGAAAGACCTGTGGACTTGTCTGTTCCAGCAGTGAAGACATCGTCTGCTTGTTTCTAAACAGCTGAAGTCAAATCAGAGAGGGTCTGGGATCTTAATGATGTCATTAGTCAGAATTTCAACCAAGAACACTTTATAAGTCAAATCCCTTAGGTTTTTCAAGAAAACTTTATCCTCTTACCCTCAGTGGAGTCTGCAGATCTATTTTGGGTTTTTTGAGCAATTTTAACACTTTTTTTTTCTACAACTAGGCAGCATTACAGTGCTTCAGCAGAATACAGAGGGGAAGCCCTGAATTCCCATCTGGTTTTTTGGATTAAACTTTTTACATGTCAGTTTTCCACATGATCACATTGTTTGTAGTCTAGAATCTCTCCCAGGGACGTGGAGGCAATTGGCTGTAGTTGAGTAGGTCATGTGGCACCCTGCGAGTTTTATTTACATGGTTCTTTGACCCTGCCAATGTAAGGTCAAGCAGACAAACTTATACCAGTCCCTCACGCAGCTTCTTTCATGTACACAGACCCAGGCTGTCAAAAATGTTAGTCACTGATGCAGCAAATGACTTGGGCTTGTTTCAGTGTTCCTGAAGCCCTTTGCATTGTTACGTCCACATGGGTGGCTTAAGACCCTCTTTCCCCTTCATGAGCCAAATTTCCTCACTGTGTGATGAAAGCAGTTTGCTCTGGCCCCTTTTATAGCTGTCCTCCTGCTATGGGGTCATTAGAGGAGCAGTCCCAGCTGAGAGTGTTAGGGTCAAGCAGGTTCAGAAGTGCCAGGTCTGCGAACTTGCGCATATAGACGCAGATCTGCAGATACAGACCCTCCTTTACAGCAGGCTGTAGATGGATGGCAACAACTCCTTCATTTTCATTTACCCTCTACTGAATACTCTACATGGTTATGGTGTTGGATCTCTTCTGCCTCAAATTAAACAAAGTGACCATCATGATGATTTAAATTAAAAGTAAGTAAAATCACTGGAGTATGTTCCATTCACAAAATTTGGATAATGGCTTTCTACCACGGAAGGAGTTAGTTAACACGATGTTTTGCTGCCTCATGGTTTTAAATTAAGAGTTTGGCTGCTCATCATTCATCTTTTGGGGCTCCCTGGCTAGCCCACATCTGTACAGCAGTTTAACACTTCTCTGCTTGCTTAGGCTGTGGATCATCGAAGTCTCATACTTGTAGGTCCTACATGGCATACTGTGTAGGAAACTTCGGCAAAACTACCCGAAGGAAATACAGGAAGGTGTGAGTATAGAACTTCTATCCCCATGCAGTGTGCAAGGCACGCTTCAAAGGCAAATCACAATGGTCTAAAATCAAAAGAGTTTAATTCACTAACTAAAAACTATGTTGCTTTGAGAACTTGGAAAAGTCATCATCTCATCATAGGAAATGAGATGATTTTACTATTTCTAAATCAAAACAAAATGTAATTAGTATTTATATTTGGTCCAAAATTTTGCTCAGCTTTCTCTGAAGCCAGTTCATTCCATAGACTTTTCTGAACATGAGGTATCAAAAAGATCTTGAGTGAGCAAACGTCAAACACCACAGGAGACAAAGTGACATCATATTAATATCTAGCAAAATAGATGATGAACTTTATTTGTTCTCAAATGCTATTTGGACAGGCATACAAAAAAATAATGGAGCAACTAGCTGTGCAATACAATAAGCATTTCAAGAGAATAGTCACATAAGACCTTCCTGATATTCAAAAGTTAAAATTAGAAATGAATGGGACAAACCAAGAAAACGGTAGCATTCCTGGAGATATCTAAGAGGACTATGGACAGTTTCACCAAAGCAACTCTATGATTTAAATAAATGTGCCATTTAAACCAGACTTAGGTAGGTAAGTTGCTGGCAAATGCCGTTAGTCTCTCCTTGGGAATCTCCCAGAAGCATCAGGCACAAGATATGGGAGTTTTCACAAGAAGGCCCAGGCTTTAACTGGAGAACAGGCCAGTGTAAGTTATCAGCTGCGGGCATAATGCATGCACACATCCCTCCTGCCCTCCCACGCACACGCTAATCTTAGCAGAGGGCAGACTGCTTATCTCCTCCCACTCTTTGACAAACAAGAAACAATCGTGGAAGGGGTGTTTACGGGGTACATCACAGAGGTTGAATTTTATGTTATATTAGATGATCATCCAGACTGCAGAGACCAGTTCAATCAAGGTTATGGTTTCCAAGCAAGGGGAGAGAAATTGTTCTCAAGAAGTACCTGTCCTTCTCTGTTGATTAGACAGGATCTCAGAGGACAAGTTCAGAGTACGTAACACTGAGAGGGCTGTATTAGAAAGGCTGACCCCAACTTTAATCATTCCACCCTCTTTTTTTGTTTTCCTCACTCGTCAGTCTTACTGTCTTACACACAGCCATGGCTGGATGGGATGCTGTTCAACCTAAGAAGCCAGGGAGATTAAAGCTGTCACTGGAGGCTGAGCGGGGAATAAACTGGGAATAAACTGTTCAAAAATCATTGGTGAGTACAGTTAATTTATTTGTGAAATTCATTTTCCATTTCTTGCAGGCACTATTTGTCTGTCACTCCATAGATGGTCGTGGTCATGAGGCAGGCTGGTTCCAGCAACTGGGAGTATTCTTCATGCATTGCCCTGGTCTACTTCATCTGCAAGGATAGAAGAAGATGCGAGGGTACAGGGAGATACGCCAGTTCCCTCTCACAGGCAGAGAGACAGAGGGAGCAAGATGTGGGTTTGGCAAACCATCTTGTGTGTGAAGCACAGTACAGGAGAGTGAGTTGCTGTGTGACCAGGGTTGAGGGTCAGCCACAGCACTCAACACTCACGGCACCTTCAAAGCCACGTGAGGATGAGAGAGGGCTGAGACTCTTTCTGACCCTCCACTGGGAGAGATAAACAGAGTGGCAGAGTGGGATTTGTCACAGTGGGATGGATTCAGGAGCACAGTGCGAAGAGGCAGCAAGGATGTTCATTGCAGCAATGAGACAAGTTCTTGAAGTGTATTAATTTCTCTGCAGAGAGTGGAAGGAAACTGTTTCACTGGTACTGCTCAGGATAGGGAAGGAAGCCTTCTGCTTTCCAACTGAGATCTGCATCAGTGCAGATCAGTCAGTGCAGACCACCTTCAGACACCTAGACCAGTGGATGGACCTCTTAACTAGCAACTTCCCATCATCCTTTCCAAGGAAGATAAAATCTCTGCCTTATAACAGACACGGGGAAGAGTAGCCTAAATTCTAAAACCTCCCTGCTAGTCTCAGACCGGATAACCAGGCCACGCCAATATACCCTTCGGAAATGCTTCACTGTCCACTCAGTGTCTTACATAGGACTTACGCACCTTTTTTCCATGAAGTGAGGCTGTAGACTCAGAATCAGGAGAACACAGCTGTACCTATGGACACAGCCAGGTTAGCAAGCAGTACGGAGTAAAAGCGTGGGAGCTCGGGCCCTTTTCCAAGAGACACCAGATAAGAACACAAAAGGAGATAAACTTCATCATTTACCATAGGAAGTGACAAAGCTTTTGCCTTCCCCAAGTTCAACTCACTTTTTCTCTGCTCTCAGCTGCCACAGTCAGGCCATGTAGGAAACCACTTTCCAGGGTCTCAGTGGCTTCTTCCCAGAAGCCTCTGTATTTCAAACACCTGAAACTAGGCAACTGATGGGAAGCCAGACCTGGAAGACTCCATAAAGGACAGGAGAAGTATCCCTGGTGAGAGCCTTCCACAGAAGCTCCTGTATTACCTCTGCTCCTAAGCCAAACATGTGGCCTTGCACTGCAGAGAACCCCCAAAACATCATAGCCTCTCTGTTCTGCCAGCTTAGACTCCAAACCAAGACCGAGGGCTGGCTGCCTACAGTCATGAGGAATACCTCCCTCCTGAGAGACCCCCCTCCTGAGAGACGCCCCTCCTGCTTGGGCAGCAGGATAGCTGAGCGGGAAGCAGCTGTTGCTCCAGACCGTAGCTACTAAAGGCAACTTTGCCATCTCTTGGGATCCAAGGAGAATGACCTTGCTTAAAGGCATGCTGCAATATGCCAGCACCACAGTGGGCTTTGCCACACAGAGTGGCCAAGCAGGCTAGAGTACCATACTGGAGAACCATGATCCACCCCACAGCTGAGTGATGTGGCTGTATGTACAGGTGGGGGTGTACCACCAGGGCAGTGTTCTGTCGTCATACAACAGAGGTGAGCCCAAGTTCCTGTAAGAGCCAAGTATTTGCCGCTTCAATAGCAAGGGTTGGGAGGAATTCCTCTGTAATGAGGACTCCCTGCTGCAGGTATGTCTCAGAGTAGGAAGCAAGGGGGTAAGAGCAGCACCAGACTACAGCTTGAGTGAAAAGGTACTCCAGGCTTGGGCAGGAGGTGCTGGATCACGGCATGAAATCATGGTAAGTCAGACCATGGCATGCTGCTTTATGGGTTATTGTTTGGTGGTCTTGATTTGCTCAATTGCTCCAGACAGAGTGCTTTTGGGCAAGAGTGAGGAGTGTTCTGGGTGGTTTGAAAGAGCCAAATTGCCTCAGCGTGATACCACAGCTACAATAGCTGGAGCTCTCAGGAAGGACCGGAAATGATCTAGCAAACTTGAATTAAAAGAAATAGTCCAAGAGGCAGTAACATAACAATAGGAATACAGACTTCATTCAAGCCAGTAGAACCTTAATCTGAAAACAACTCTGAGAATTCAGGGATGGCAGATTTTAAACAAGACAACATTGTGCCTCCTGTGCTCTCAGTTTTGCATACAAAACCTGTGCCTGTGAGTTTAGCCAACCTCATCTAAACTACTCATTGAGCAGAAAACTGCAAGTGCTGGCTGGAAGATCAAAAACACAGTGTAGAAGATGGAAAGAAGTCAGAGGGAGAGCAGGATTCTTGGCACCCTACCTGTGGTGCAGGGTGCGCTGTGCTCCTGTGTGGCAAACTCATCTGGAAAACAG
>NW_010424769.1:0-15079 GCF_000710305.1 Buceros rhinoceros silvestris
TTTAATATTTATTTATTTTAATATGTGTTTATTCTAAAATGAAATATTCTGTATTTATGGATTAAAATGTACAAGATTCTTACGAAAAGAATTCAATTGTATTCCAGTTTTTAAGTGCTTCCATAATTTAAATTGGAACACAATTAGCTATGAACAGGGGAAAAGAGCTTATTTTGCCGCATAATGTTTTAGGAATTAAAGGATGGAATTAAATATATGGAATATCAAGAAAAGCCAATACCAAAACACTTGCAAAACAATATTATTTAATCTAATTAAAGATAGTGACTTCTTAATTCTTGAGAACCCTTTAAGTGGGCATTGGGTTCAGAGGATTTGGGCTTAAGTTTTCCAACGCACAACAGCTGAATTCTAGACCAGAAATACTGTTGCTGGATTGAGCATCTACTGGATCTGGGCCTTGATGAACGTCAATTTCTTGTCTGATGATGTTGTAAGATTCAAGAATGCCTTTGTCTCCATTCCTCCTGTACATCTTCTTCTTCTCTTTAAAGGAAATGGAGTAGTGCACTACAAGGTCTCATTTAATGCCATATACAACATTGCAACCCTGGGAGTACACATCATCTTTTCATCCTTCAGTGACAGCAGTAGACACCCACAGACAGTGAGTGTTTTCTGAGGGTTTAAAACCATTTCTTTACAGCAGGACTTTTTTCTCCTTACATCAATTTCCACGGGATGAGATCAGTCCCAATGAAACAAAAGCTCAGTCATTATTAAAGTAAAGGTTTCAGTATCCAAGAAAAACTCCTTAATAGTTTCAAAATCAGAAGACTGAAACTCAGCACTTCAGCCCATTAGAATCTTCTTTGAGAGTAACAACAGAACCTTTCAGGGAAGAGATAAAAATGTGCCCAAAGATGACTGAAGGACACTTCAGATGACTGAATAGTCTTTCTGACTCTCTGCAAGCTCAGGTCCATCTTATTACATCAGATGTCCCTCAGACTTTCTTTTTTGAAGATATACATGACCATCAGAAATGTTAGAAATATTAGAACATTACACACTTGCAGAATTTTAGATGCTGTAGCTCAAAGGACGTATCCATAATGGCTGCAGATAAAGCCACCTTTTCTCATGACATTGTACCTATCTAAAAGATTTTTCCTCACTCTTTTTTCAACCTTTGACTAAGAATAGCATGATCTAGAAAGTGTGCTTCTCTTTTTAACCTTATATCATGCTTTGATCTCTGCTAGATTTCTCTTTCCTCCTCCTCCAAATGTGGAGTCGATATTTTTCCACACATTTAGTACATTTAAAAATACCGCATTCTTTACCCTATCTTCAGCATTCCCAAGGCTGTTCCAGTGTTACTTCCATGTATCATTTTTCTACACAGCGGTGCAGACTTTAATAACTTCCATTTTGAAAAACAAGCAAACAAAAACTGAGGAATATGTCTACTGTTTAAATAATTTGAAAAATGTCTTATGCTGAGGAAAGAAAATATTAGGATTTAATTTACTCTCTGATCTAATAATGGTGTGGGTTTTTTTAACCTAGACTTATATGCTTAGATCGTGATAGCATCTATATTGTCAACATACTGAAAAATGCATTCAGAACAGGGAACTAGGAAATGGAAATAGGACACTTTCAAGCAGTAAACAACTGTTTAACATTTATCAACAAATTGAGTAAATTTCTTCAATATTTATAACCAAATGAAACTCTTATCTTACCTTGATAAACCTAATTTTGGAAGGTTGTTTGTCATGGTGTTTTGAGAAGCTTCATAGTCAAAGCATGTGCATATTCACAGTGATCTATTCAGACCATATGTTAAGTTCTAAAAAAGACGAGTTTAGTTGATAATGCTTTAAAAACCATATGGAACTGGTCATAATACCTCACCTGCCACAAGTTGTTCCACCAGTAAGTAATCACACTAAGCCACTGTGAAATCGGTAATTGTTAGATGGTTACTGTTTTTTTGGTTTATTTCATAAAGACATTTAACAACAAAATGAACCTAGTTTTGTAATGAGTTGTCCTTATTCAAACAATGTAAGGTTTTAAGGGTTTTTTTGTTTGTTTGTTGTTTTTTTCTTTTTTACAATGAAGGTCATTTTTTGGGAAATTTTTTACTTGTTCATTTTTTGCTTCTTTTTTAAGTATAAAATTTTCTTTTTTCTAAACAAGTAAGCTCATGGAATTTTTAAATGTTTTCTTCTTTTTCAGTAAGTAAAGGAAAATATTTTTACTATATTTGTTATCTAGAAGTAAATCAGTTCTCTTAAATTATTTTATAAGCCTTTAAAGAAGGAAAAGGTATATTCTACCAGAGCCTCCATGTAAAATTGTTCTTTTTCTCATCAGTTCCTGAGATACTCACATGAGTTTGACAATTTATATGTAGTTATACAAGAGCCGAGTGTGTTTTCTAAAGAAGACAAGCCACATTTGCAAAATCTGTAATAAGCACCACCAAATGCCATGGCATGACCAGATAAATCAACATCTAGATATTTGCACAATAACTTTTACAACAATTGCCCAGTAAACTAATGTTTATCTCCAGAGTCTGAGACTTTTTGTAGAGCAGCAATTCAATAAGTCTTTCTATTGTCGTATCTCATGCACTTAGCAACGTGTTCAGTCTTTGGAGTCAAGCAGTCAATGCTCTTCTTTTTAACTGAGGTGAAAGACTAACACATGCTTACTGCTTCCAGATGCTACATATGTATTGCATATAAATGAATAATTTACATTAATATTAAGTCTAGAACCCAAAAATTTGGCTTTTCCTGTTCTAAGCCAGTCTTTCTCCGTTTCTATGGTTCTCGCATTGTCTCCTTCCAATTTCAGATTGGAAGAAGTGTGGTGATTCATTATGCACTATGTCTCTGTGGACTCAGGAGAGAATTCTAAATTATCACAGACCTTCTTTGCGGTATTATAAAAATTTTACATCTCGTTCTAGCTTTTAGGAAATGGCACTGTCACCTACGAGTTCAGACTGACAATTCATTGTCAACGTTTATTGTATAAGCAACGGCTAAATTAACTTAGAAAATATCTTGTCACACTATATTCTCATAGCTCATGAAATAATTTACAGCCTGCTAGAAGCCATGGAGAAAGGACATAAAATTGGCAGTACAAATTATCATCTCTCTGCCTTTTTATGTGTGATAACCATATATAGTCACCACATTACGATACTTATTTAATTTCAAATATGTTGAAGTGTCATGGCCACACTCAAACACCGTAAGATATCAGAAGTGAAAGTCCTGGAATTAACAATAGGGCAGGTAGAGAGGCAGTGACAGCTAAAGCATAGCTGAAGAAGGCTGACTATCACCTAGTTCGATTTTCTGATGCTAGGGTCACCTTAGGGACATCTACTAATGTTAATGAAGTTAACATAAAAGTTAATAAATTTTTCTATAATTTAGGAAACACATCAGTGGCAGCCAGACATTAGACCCATAATCCTCTTTTCTTCCCCTCACCCAACACTTACTTCAGCAATTAATCATTTCCACAGCTGCTTCTACATTGAGTCAGCTGCTTTTGTTGACTGCTTCAGTGGTAAAATCTTACTCTACAGCCATCTATCTTCCTTACTTTTATGCCAGGACATCAACAGAATAGTATTAAGACAGCAACAATGTCCCACATTTCAGTCCTGGTAACTGTTCTGGTGATGTTTTGGTTGCCAGATAAACAAACTTCATGAAAAGTCTCATTCACCACCTTCAGCTCTGTACTGGAAGAGTGCTGATGAAGTTTCTGTATGAATAATTAATCTACTAAAATTAAATGAATTTTCTCCTGCAGATTTTAAAATTGATATTTTATTTAGGGTTTCATATCTTGGATAAATGAGGGCAGGCTTCCTGAAGAGTAGTAAAAATGAAATCATGCTACCTCGACAACAAGATGACCACCTGTTGTTAAAGCATAATTTTTTCTCTTTTTGAACTTCGCAGTGCAATATATAATATTTATATATGCAACATATAATTTTGCATATATAAACCACTTATTTTCCATAATGTCAGGTTGTATTATTTTAATAAAAACTTTAAAGTCAAAGCTCACATGGTAACAATTCAACTTAGTACTGATTCCTGGCACTTGTTCCGCTTTTAAGATTAAAAGATAAAGAACGAAAGTTTGGTCTTTTAACAGGAATTTTCAGGAATTCTTAACATCTTATATTATTATCACCTAAATTGTATATTTCTCCAGCTGAGTTACAAAAATATTGCTTATTGTTTATTTTAGGCATCTGGTGTGCTACGCCTGGCATCCTACCTTCAAGGATATTACGGAATCAGAAGAATATGCTTTAGCATGCATCCCAGTGAGACATCTGTTTCAGCTGTCAGCGTTTCTTCTCTGTCAGTCAATGAAACAATGAGAAAGTTTTTACTTCTCGTGTTTATTATCTCATCTTCTAGACTATGAAAGACCAAAAGACTTTTATTTCTAGTCTTTCACATCTTGAAGATAATAATAAATCTTAAAAAAATCGTATTTAAGCAGTAAGTAGATTGATATTTCTTCTAAGACAATAACCGTATATCTTTCAGACAGAAAAGAAGTAAGTTAGGCTACTGTTAGATGCATAAAGTACTTTTCTGAACTTCTAAATTGTTCTTTTTGTAACATTGTTGGTTTTAGAGCATAGAGAGAAATTGGTGCTGGTCAAAAAACACAGAGACCACAGCTACCTAAAGTCTGGTTCTGAAAGGTTCTACAAGAGAAAGAAAAAAGTGCGTTTCTGCCATCTTTCAAATCCTACTGATAAATTTCTACTCACTGATTTTATGATTGCAATAAAATCTTTTTTTATAAGAAGCAGAACATAAAATAATAGTAAAAATTTCCTCTGAAAGGAAACATGCTTGAAATTTTTATGAAGTGAAACAGAAAACAAATATTGTCTGATTTAAAGGTTAATTGCAGTTACTTCCCAAACATAAAGTCATCAGTATTAAAAAGCACAATGTAGGAGCCTGGGAACAGTCCTTCAAAACACAATAGCTAAGTCTCTTCCATGCTTTACAAGTCGTCATACATGACGGTACACTTATGCAGATGTGTTGTTTTTTAAACACCTAATGCATGACTAGATTTGGATCAACTCATTAAAATTCTTAAAGCAATAAAAACTCTCAAAATGTGTTTCTGACTAGGTTACAGTCTTGAACTTTGAATTTTACAATCACAATTTAAGGTGATTAGATTTTGTGACGTCTCATCCTCCCTATTCTAATGATGTTGCTATCACATTTTTTCTTTATTTTTTTAATAAAAGTGCAATTCATTTTGATACATTTTTTTAAGTTCAGTAGTAAATCCTACAATAGAAGTGAATACAATTGTGTTTTACTGATTTTTAATCTGCTTTCCTTCCGCCTCATTTGTTGTTGAACTTACAGTCTCTGATTATTGAGTAAGTAAACACAATTTCCTTATTTATTCATTCACTAATTTTCTGAATTTCAGACCTTATTTGAAACAGATTTCTCCACGGTGGTAAACAAATTGCCAATTTTCCAAGTACACTGGAAATTCTTACTGAAAATAATTTTTAAGCTGGTGAATAAAATAGATTTTCATAATTTAGTAAGTAAAGTTAGGAAAGCCTTATCTACTTTAATTTCTTTACTAAATCCCTGAGAATTCAATAGATTGAGGCTATTCCATTAATTCGTTCTAAAATCCAAGTTTCCCAGTGCCTTAAAATAGACTACTAGAATAGAATGTGCTAAAAAAAAAAAAAAAAAGGAAAAAATAATCTTTTAAATCTCCTCTCCAAACAGTTTTTAACAGGTGAACTGAACTAGATTTTTTACATTACATCTCTCAAAGTTATTAGATCAGTTCAGAAATACAGAAAAGTTTTATTTTTAACAGCTATCCTCCTGCTCAGTCTGTCCTTTAGAACAAGCTAATGCTTCCAGGATTCGTTTCATCTAGCTCCATGGTATTCTGAATGGCAGCAAACCCCTCACACAAGTTCCTCGGAGGAGACTTCCTCCTTTAGCATCCAAGGCACAGCTGTCTCTTTTTTACAGCTTTCAGCAACCTCTTAAACTTTCAGCATGAATTTTCAGCTCTTTACTCTGATTTTCCCTCTTTTTGACCTGCAGCCCTTCAACTCTGTCTGTGAGTGTAATCCTTTGCTATGCACAGTCTCCCTGCCCATCTTTCAAAGGGAAAACAATTTACTACACTTGTTTTCTTCAAGGACCATTTCTCAAAACCAAAGATTAAGTAGGTATCTAGATTGTCACGAACATAAATTCACATATTAGTTGAAACTGGTAAATATATTGGTCTAAAACCCAGTTGTATTTCTCGGGAGTTGTGTTTTCCAGTGTACATTTTGTGACTGGTAAAACAGATCTTGCTTTACTTAACCTTTGCACATACTCATGATAATATATTTACAGGTTACCAATTAGTACAAGCTTGATGAACTTTAATGAGTAATGAGTTTTTATAACTAAATGTGTTCCATTGTCTCTTCAAGTTTCTATGACAAGGAAGGCATTTGACCCCAAAGGCTGGATACTGCACGTGTATTCCCTAAATTACTTCATATAAAATTTAAACACGTTATCATGCCTAAGCTCAAGGACTTAGAACTCCTCTGGTGTAAGAGAAGAAACTGACGAAGTCTTGCTTATGTCCTATAATTTTTTTGGAACGAAACATTTCTGAAATATGTAAACTGTAAGGCTCTTAATAGCACAAGGTGTGAGTTTCTCCAAATCAAAAGAACTTAAACCCTAGTACTTGTGACAAAATATTCCATCATTAGTATAACTGTCACTGAAATGATCTTAACCTCCAGTGAATTTATAAGAACTGATTAATGGAGGTTGGTTACTAACCAAAACTTCAATAAATTCTAGATAACATGTTATAAAGAATAAGGACAAATTATCCTTTGAGGAGTCTACCTGCAGCTAGACTATATATCATGTAAAATCCACAAAGATATCCATATTTTTTCCAATGTAATTCCCCATAAATATAAAGTTTGCCATATTCTGTTATAACATTACTCATTAGTGACAAGAGAATAAAATTTATTTTCTTATTTTCATCTTTTGCTGTAAACTTTGAGAACAATCTGATGTGAAACCATTATTATCATAGTTTCATTTAATATGTGATCATAAAAATATGATTTTCTCATGATGTATTTTCCCCACCACATTCTAACATAATGAGTGAGGATGAAAATTCCATTTTTGCATGTCAGAGAAAGAAAATATTTTTTTCTCTCTATTTACAATGATAGTCAATGATGCGTATTGCACCTCCCAGTGTTTGTCACATACATACTTCCATATCAATTTAGTGAAAGTTTCCATGTCCCATCTCCATCTTATGCTGAATCCTCCAACACGGAATAAAAAAGCTGTAAATGACTTTTCGTTAACTGGAAAGTGTAGCAGGGACCCTTCTGCGGACGGAGTCCGAGTCACAGATCGTATACCAATATGGTTAGAAATCGTGCTCGTTTATTGTTTACAATACATCTCAATTTATAGACTCTTGTCCACCCGACTAGCTACATGGTGATTGGATAGCGTCTCTGTCACACAGACAGCATGCATCTCTTAAGGCACTGTGGTTGGATAGAAGGGGTTAGTCCACACACAGCTACTGTTTTGGTTAGAGTTAATAAAACAAGACCAGTTAGAGATGATTTCCCACACGATAACACTGCAGCTGGGTTTCGGCTGCTAAGTTTCCCAGAGAGAGTAGCATATTTTCCACAGTTCTAATTTCTGCTAGAAAGATACACCAACAGGAAAGCTCATTTCTCATTTAGTGCAAAGAAATGTGATGCTATATAATTTAAGGCATTAATGAAAATACATTAAAGAAAACCAGAAATTTTTATTGTGCTTGTCTTCCAAATGAATGCTTAGACACATATTTTTCAGGACAACTAAACCAATCATATTTCTAAATATAGTATTTAAGCAGAAATGAGAAGTGGGGAAGATTCTGAGTTGTTATGAGTTACATCAAGCAGAAATGAACTTAAGGTCAGACTGTTTCTCCATTATCTTTAGCCTCTTGAGGAAGCTCAGACTAACACTTGTCAAGAGACAGGTCACTGTACACTGGCAGCTTGTGACAATAGTTCGGCAGCTTCACAATAGTTTCCTAAACATTTAAGTAGTAGAAATACTGGAAACAGATCAGTACCTTTTGAAAGAAAACCAAAACAATACAAAACCACCTCAGGAATGGAGTGTCCAAGGGTTGCTAGATAACTCAGAGTCAGCTTTATCTGGAAAAAAACCAAAACCCTTAACTGGAAATTGTGGAACTTCAATGAGGCAATAGAACAACATTCCAAAACAATAAAACAAAACCTCATTAAGTTTCTGTATAAATGGTTTTGGGGTTTTTTGTGGGGTTTTTTTTTTTTGAGCATTTCATACAGGTTGTGAGTCTGGCTAATTAACCTCTACCAGTTTTCCAAGTTCTGGAGGGTTTGGGGGGGAGTTTCTTTCAGGGTTTGGGTGTTTACTCGTATCTTTATCTGTAAATTAGCCAATGGGGTAGCAAGCACATGACTCTTTAGATTACCTTCAGTTGGAGAAAAACATAGTCTTTCTTTTCCATGCTGTCTATCTTCCTTTTCATGGATTTCAAGCAACAGAACATTTCACCATAATTTAAGAAATTATCTTTTATTTTCCCTTCCTCCTTAAGATTTCTTATTATGTCTGGTATATAATTTAATTTGGTTTATTCTGGATTCCAGCTTCAGGAAAAGTTGTCACATGGTTTATAAAATCCACATTTTATGGCTTCACCATTTAAGAATTATAGCATTTAAGTTGCAGAAAATTCTGCATGGCACATATGAAATTTAAGAACAACAAAATCCCTGACTGTGGGATTTCAGAGTATAAATTTTTCTTAGAACAGTGTGTAAGTATCCTTGGCAGCCCTGTAAGCAAAAGTTAAAGCACAAGCAATCAGCAGCTAAACATTTCTTTCCTTGTTGGAATATGTCCAAATATTTCTTCACCTAGAAGAAAGAGATTCAGCTGCCAAGATAGGCATTTCCATTGCGACTACAGACAGAGTCTGTGACAATACCCAGAACGGCCTATAACTGTATTTACGAAGTTAACAAAAAAAGCTCAGTGTGCTTTAGGAAGGTCAAATCTATGATGTCATGCATAAATACGAAGTTTTTGTCACAGTTTAGTGTATTTGTCTAAAAAACGACTTCAGTGTGCTAAGAGAAATTATATCTTGTGTTGCCACTGTTGTCAACAGTAGAATAAAGTGTCAAATAGGTGACATAGAGGACTAAGAGTGACACAGTTAGACTTAATACAGGAAATACACATACCGTGGAAATCCATGAAAAGAATTATGATCGTTGTGATGGGCATAAAATGCATCAGGACTGCTGCCTGCAAGTAGTCATACCACAGTCCTGGAGACTGCAGTAACAGATAAGTGGTTTTTCCCTTTGGGTTTACACCCAAAAGCTTGGGGTTGAGATAGGATCCTGAGGCAGACAGAGCTTTGAGATGACTGTTCCAAGGTGTCTACAAACCAAACAAAAATTAGGTCAAGCAAACCAGAAAATACCAAACCAGATGAAAAATACCCTATGCCCAGCTCTTGCTGTGTCAGCTGGGGGTGGTTTGTTTCTCTCACCTCAATTCCATTCCACCATACCCAGCTTTGCTCTGTCTCCAGGGTGTTCCCTTAGCTCCAAGTCCTGCCTGTCTGCTGCCACCCCTGCCTACACCAGCCTGTCTCTCTGCCTCTGTGGCAACTCCCACAGTAGCTCCCTCAAGGAAGGGGCAATCTCCGTTTTCCTCCACAGGAAGCACCTGAGCTACCTGGTCCTTTCAGTGAGCATAGACATATTGGAAACAAAGATAATCGGTCTGTAACAATACCACGAGAAACTGTTAACGCACTAAAAGTAACAATTGGCTACAACTTCGAGATAAATACTGAATAGTAAGGAATTTAATATAACCTGTAATTCCTTATAAAAAAAGAGACTGTTTAATGCTTTTAGCAGTTAACATTTTTCTGTATTGAGATAGTCAATTTAACTGCACATTGTTCAGGCTGTATAATTTTTATAATATTTTTACTATGAATTTTTTTTTTTGCTTGCGTTTGTGTTTAAAATGCATATTAGCAAAAGAAATCTTATGATGCATATGAAAAAGTTTCTTTGTAAATAAAATCTTCCTTACCCTCTGTGTTGGTATTGATTTGAGCTTGCTGCTTGCATAATACATTAAATGCGAGCAAAAGAAGCAAATTATGTACCATAAATAACTTGTCAAATCATATCCTATAAAGTATTGCCAAGCAGTCTTGACATGAACTGATGAATCAACAAAGAATTTTCAAAGAAAATTTGGATTCTATTTACTTATTGTAAACAGATTAGTGAATAAAACATAAAATAAAAGATCAGCCCCCAACTGAATATTTCTCCTTGCACAGAACAGAAATTTGATTAGCTCTAACTTTCAGAGATGCAAAAAACTTAAAGCTGTTATTTTTAATAATTAAAGAACACATTTAAACTGCAACACTGCTTATACTAATAGACATTAGAAAATATTTTAAAAATGGAAGAAGTTTTATTAAATATTTAATTTTTTCTACCAGAAATAAATGTATTAAATGCAGTTTTTTCTACAGTACATGTTTTATATATTAACAAAAACAAAGAGGGAGAAAATTATAAAACTGTTGGCTACACTGGACCTGTCACCTGTAATCTGGGAACATGCTGAGCTCTCTAGGACTGAATGTCCTGCCCCTTATAATTCTGATATATAATCAGAATAACATAGCTAAGGTCAGAGAAACTATGAAAGGTTAAGGAACCTCCTTATTTATCCAATAAGTATTTGATTAGACCTTCTAAGGAAGATTTGAAAACAAATAAAAATAAGCTTCTCCATGGTATTTTATTTCCCATCATAATAGCAATAGGAACTGGAAGCTAAAAGCAAGCCAAAGTGAAATAATGAAATGAAACAATAAATACAGACTTAAATATTGTCCATATTTTCTATAGGTTTTGAGCAAAGTTCCGTTAATGCAAAACTCACTCTGGATAGCAAGATTGTTGTCCTTTTAATGTGAATCAGGAGGGTACCTCCAGGAGGTTAGTTTTGTTAATCAGAACAGAAAGTCATTTGCTCTGTGATACCATGTGAACTGGAGTAAAGTTTTAGGCCATTATTTTTTAACTGCCTTTTAGCATTGAAACACTTCTCTGGGCAATTGTGCCAATGTGGCAGATACCTTATGTCTGTCAGGATTCAGGCATGCTCCCTGATATACCTCTGTCCCGGCTCATGGATTTACCACATCTTTTGGCATTATCCATCTGTTACATAGTTATAAACCCCCACACACACTTAATTCATGCTCAGTCTCTTAATTCTTCTTTTTCTGTGATTTACATGGGTTTTGTGAATATTCATTGAAAGCTTCTCTGGTAGCACAGGTGCTTCTGGATGCATTTGTCTGCATACCTGATATTTCCTGGTAGCTAAATGACTCCCAGCTGATTTACCAATGTCGAGCTCAAGAGCAAAATTTGTTTGTTTATTTTCCTTTTTATCTATGTTTTATCCTAGAGGTGCATTATAAGTGAGGAACATATTTATTTTTGACTAACCAAAACCACTACGGATTCCAAACAGCAACATAGGCACACAAAAACATGCTGATCTATCAACAGAAGTTTCCTTCAGCTGTCATGAAAGCAATAATACGGTGTGACCAGTCACCAAATCCCTACAACAGAAGAAGGCTCAGAGAAGATGAACCCAGGCAACGTTTTTGTGGAAGAGTACAGGGACAACATACTGAAGGAAGAGTACAGGGAGTGACCACAGCTGTTGTAAAGAAAGCTGAATTTGATGTAAAATAGACCAGAATGTGGCCTTTGTCCTAGAAAAACACGTGAGCTGTTCAACTGACTGGGTAAATGGCCTTCTCTGTAAAAAGGTTTGAATATCTTTCTGACCCAGCCAGACCAGAATAGGGGAAGCTTATTTGTGGCTCAACCCATCAGGGAGTATAAAAACTGAGCAACAAACAGATTAAACTTTGAATACACAATGGGCTCGAGCTGGCTTCAACCCATGTACTTCTTCCCAGTGGCTGAAGGTGCCCAGCATCATGACAGACAGTATATAGGGACTGATGGTGGGTGGGAGTCATGTTTGCAGTGTGATCCAACTGTATGTTACAATTGCTGAATTGTGTTTGTATTGTGACTTCAGTACTTTGGTGCATACTCTGCTAAATCAAAATCCCTTTATCTTCAAATAAGTAATTTTGGTATGAAAACATTAAACCGTCCTCATAAACAGTATCTGAAAGAGCCTGGTCAGAGAATATTGGAGTCTGACACGGGAGCGAAACAGTTGACAGATTTGCTAGCTGCAGTGTAGGAGGTCTATTACAGGATGGATCTTCTCCTGAGGTTTCTGAGAAATAGTTTTCTTTGAAACGGTCATAAGATACGGTTGATTGGCAATAAGAAATATGATATTTTTCAATAATCCCCTGGTAAAACTCCATGTATGAGGATCTTATTTTTAAAGATCTGGATTCTGCTATGTCCCACCAGGTTGGATTAACCTGTATCTGTGTTTCCATTTGTCAGTTTTGGTTTTTTAAAAACTACTGGCCTGATTTTGCTCTTCTTCTTTTTGCCAGCATTCAGATCTACGTGTCTGTATTTATTGCTGATGTTTATAGGAATGGGTTTTTTTTCTGCTCATTAGTTAATTTTATTTTAAAGATTGTACATGTATTTTTATTCTTTTATTTTTATTCTCAGAATAGTGACTTTCCTGGTAGAGACTCACTTTTTGAATGGACAAAAGTAACAACGATTTCATTGACTTTGATGTTGAAGAATCTGGCTCAATTTCCTGTTCACAAGGAGTATGAATGTCTTGGCAGCAATGACTAGGCCAGCTCGGCAACTCAGAGCCAGTACATTAATACTCAGAGTGATAATCTCATTGAGTGAGAGTCTCTGCCTTGCCAGTTAGAAAATACAGTACAGGATCTGAGCCCAGGTGGACAGTGCCCAAAAATGCCACCTGTTGGCTTCACTAATTTCTGGCTGTTCTACAATCTCCTAACACGAAATGGAACACACTGGCTGATCTCTCCATTGCCATAGTTCTGCCTTGACATATTCCCATTCCAGGGATTAGGACAGGAACCTAGGTGTGTCTACATCATCTCTGTTCTGTCTTTCAATGAGGCAAATTCTGTGGAAAGTGAGATGGAAAAAGAAAAGAAAAAGAAAAGGAGCAGATTATGAATAGTACGTTATTGAGTTATACCGTACCAAGTATTATTAGGTTTTTTTAAGATGTTGGGGGGGTTACTACCATCTCCACCTCTCAAAATCCCCAAATACTAGAATTCTACAATATTTAAAGTGAAGAAGCTAATTATATTATTGTATCCTGATTAGCTAATTTTATGCAAAAATGTTTGGTTTTATTACTGAGAAAATTATCCTTTATTCACAGAAAATAGTTTGCAATCTACCCCGTACGTAGTACACAGATGCTACTTATATAACCTGGTTTCATTCTTTTTCATCTATTGACATCCACGGATTTTTTTTTTTTTTTGGGGTAGCAGAAATCACAATTTGACCAAACAAAAAAAGACAGAACAAAGTGAGTGATCAACAAAAAAGTCACTTAAAATAAGCCAAAAGCTAAACTATCTGGGACTAGAATGCAAACAATTAATCCTGCTACAGCTAGACATTCTATTAGAGCAACCTAATTTTACAAGGGCATTTCTATAACCATATTACATGATCTATTCTGAAAGATGTATGAAGCAAAAATTCAGACAGTTCACAGTAACGGCTAGTTACTCTTCAGAAACTGGATCGATAATAAACCATAATAACAAGAATTGGGACAAGAATCAGATCTTTTTAAAATACATAGTTCAGAATCCATTTTAAGTGTCTTCTGAAAGAAGATTTCCCTAAAAGGTTTTTTTTATATAGGTAATTTTGTGAAGCAAGTAACCTGCATATATTAGCTTTGCAGGAAGATACAGGTTTGGGGGCATCAGAACATACACGGATAGATAAAAGATAGTCAGTCAAACTTCCTGTGCTCCACGATATATGTGCATAACAAGATAGTTTAATTGCCCAGAGACACCTGGAAGTGTGGTTTTCAAAGCAGGTTGAAGGAAATGCAACTGGAGTTGTAACACAGGAAGGAGAATAAATAAAAGAAAAAATCCCCACCACTGCACCCCCAAACATTTGGGAGCTGCTGCTGATCCAGACATAATGTTATATAGTAGTACTGTGTATTACATAGTCCTACTAGCTCTCTTGGAAAACAGGTGGTTTACACACATCTGCACTCTGAGAACTAACCTAGTTTGGGCGGAACTAGACAATGATGATACACAGAAAAACAGACAATTCTGAGGTCTTTTTTCCCTATCAAAAACAATAGATTGTTTTGCATGTACCTTAAGGTCCATGCTTTTCATTCTGCCAATTTGGATCAGACTTCCCATTAGCTGGAAGCTGAAGAGGTGATTACTTGGCCCTGTTTCTAGAGCTGTTGATGATAACTGGCATTTTCAGCATGCATTTTCTGTGTTGTCTGTGCAGTATACACATGCACATGGAATCTCAATGCCACTTTCCAGAGTCATGTAGTTGACTGGCTGTGAAAGAGGAATGTAGTCACACACATTCATGATTGGATGATTTTTGGAATAAGAAAATGCTGAAATAGTTGTGTAATGAATCAGTAAAAGATCCGGTTTGATATTCTACTAAATCTTGTTTATATTCATACTCAACAAAATGTAAAATCACATGACATTGTCTCACAGCAGTTTACAAAAGGAAATGAGTTCTTGTCTGTTCTTCACAGAAAAGTAGAGAAGCAGTGCAAAAAGGAAGTATGTTACTTACACATAAAGTACATCTCTCCAACAAATTATATATGCTTATATATATGTTATATATATAACA
>NW_010424770.1:0-867 GCF_000710305.1 Buceros rhinoceros silvestris
GCGGTGGTACACTCGGGATTTAAACACTTTTGACCCATTTTCCGTCAGGTTTGTAGCCCTGGCCAGCAGCCAGCGAGCCCATGCACCTCAGCTGCTCTAAATCACTGTGACTGTGGCGGTTTGGGCTGCCTGGGCAGGTCCCCGCTACCATGGGACAAGGGGACAAGTCTTCAGCCTCCCTTCAACCTCCTTAGCAGGGGCTGTGGGGACAGACAAGGGGTGATGGTTACACTGACAGAGGGAGATTCGGACCAGAGAGAAGGGAGAGGTTGTTGCTGCTGAGGGTGGTGAGCCCCTGGCCCAGGTTGCCCCGAGAGGTGGGCGGCGCCCCATACTGCTGGGAAGGGGCTGGTCAGCAGGGGCTGTGGGGACAGGACAAGGGGTGATGGTTCAACTGACAGAGGGAGATTCAGACCAGAGAGGAGGAAATTGTTTCTGCTGAGGATGGTGAGACCCTGGCCCAGGTTGCCCTGAGAGGTGGCAGAAGCCCCATCCCAGGTCAGGTTGGCCCTTGGGGCTCTGAGCCCCCTGCTCTGGGTGCAGATGTCCCTGCTCCCTGCAGGGGTTGGACTGGGGGAGCTTGAAACGCCCCTTCAACCCAAACCAGTCTGTGGTTGTCCAATACTGGAGATACGGTGGACACGAGCTGGTGGTCGGTGTGCTTCAGCCCACGGACTCGAGAGCCCGGGACTGCTGGGCGCGAGCTGGCAGGGCCTTCTCCCCACCAAGGCTAAGCAAGGTTCACCTCACGCTCTGTGATTCTCTCAGCCATTATCGGCACAGCACACACTGGTAGAGCAGAAGTGGGGTTACCCACAACCTCCGCTCGGGAGGGAAAAACTACCAGAGAGCAGGAAAGCAGAATGA
>NW_010424770.1:1016-1430 GCF_000710305.1 Buceros rhinoceros silvestris
AATGAAGGGAGAGTCCTGACGGTCCCCGGCTGCACACAGGGAGGCCCAGAAGAGAGAAGGGACGTGGCCGGGACCGGGCAAGACCGCGCGACCCTGCAGCCGTCGTCCCAGGCAGGACCCAGCGTAACTGCGGGCTTATCTCCGGGGCTGGCTGTGGATGTGACAGGGTGAGGTTACGAGCCTTTATGCCAGACCCTGCAGCCCAAAGGCCACAGAGGAGGGGCTGTGCCTGCCCACTGCCCGGCCTTACTTCGCTCTGTGGAGAAGAACATCAGCAGAGACCGGCTCTCCGGGGTCTCTTGCACTCTGCCGGAGTGCCTGGATGCTGCTCTTCAGGTCACCAATCTCCTCCTCCAGGTCCCGAATAATCTGAACGAACATTTCCCAGAGTTCTTGACTTGGCAAAGGCAGCAG
>NW_010424770.1:1594-2270 GCF_000710305.1 Buceros rhinoceros silvestris
TCAGGATTTAGAGGTTTTGGGGAACCCGGTGCAAGGTAAGGCCCTGATGGACTTCCTGGCTCCTCCTGCTGGGCTGCTCGTCCCAACAGCCCGCTGGCTCCAGCAGAAATGCAGGCGACATGTCCCACCAGGCAGACAAACCCCTCACCAAGGGCGGGGGCGGAGGGTGGCTGGCTCTGCCGCACCGCGCTGGGTCCCCCCAGCTCGCTCACCTCCCTTTGCCTCCGGATTTCACGCCGCAGAACGTGGTTGTTCATCACCATCCACTTCAGGCCGTCCTGGGGCAGCAGCAGCTCCTGTGTGGGTGAAGAGAAGAAAAGCAGCTGAAGATGCTCCACAGATGCTCGTGCTGCTGCCACGGTGTGCAGACACATCACTCTTCAGGAACACGATTTGGCTTGAATGGAGTTTGGGTTCCCACTCTGGAAAGAGACTGTGGTTGAGATCCCGTGGTGCTGATTGCGGAGCGAGACTGCGCAACTCAGGAGACCCCATTCGGATTCCGAGGGTTGGTGGTGCCTGGGTGCCTCCTCCCATCCCTGCTACAAACTGCCCTGCCACGGGGCGCAGCGCTAGAGCAGCCCGGGAACGGAGGCACTCGGGAGGATTTTCCGGGTGCTCTCAACCTGCTCCCCCAGGGAGAGCGGGACGCGTGCCGCAGTTCCTCCTCTTTGGG
>NW_010424770.1:2443-4140 GCF_000710305.1 Buceros rhinoceros silvestris
CCTCTTGAATTTATTACAAGCGTACATGCGGTGTCGTGGCCGACTCGCCAGGCAGCACCTCACTGGTGTAATAAAACGGTGACTATAACAGCAGGGTGAGCGTGGGGTCACTCACCTCCACATTGTAAACTCTCAGGGGTGAGGCTGAGGGTATTCCAGACCACAGCGGGCACGCAGAAGTGCTCCTCGTGTGCCCCCCCAGCGTGACAAACAGCTCCAGGAGGGGAGCAGCAAGGCTCTGCCACTCTTTGGGTACCTACGGGCCACGTGCGGCAGCCCCTGCCTCATCTCCCAGTTCCAGAGACTGATCCCCCTCCCTGGGACGTCGCATGAGCTCCACGAACCTTCACAACCTTCTGTAACGGTGCCCCTTGTGCTGCCCGCACCTCCTCCTCCAGCTCCTCCAGGCGGGCCTGGCCCATCTCTTCTGCCTTGTCTAGCTCCGTCTAGGAACAGCGGGAAGCAGCGCACACAAACAGGAGCAAGACAACCATCCTCCCTGGCCCACTCCTTCCTCCCCAGCCCTCTTCCTCCCCCTGGGCAGGCTGTGGGGAAGGAGAGGCCTCCACACCTGCTGCTGCTCCCTCAGGTTCGGGATGCTGCGCTGCAGAAGGTCAATCTGCGCAGCTTGTTCTGGGCGCTGCGTGTCCACGGAGCCCCGCAGAGCTCTGAGCTCGTCCTGGAGAGCCCGGACCTTGGTTGTGACTTCGTCCAGCTGCTGCTGCAGCTCTGCAGGAAAGGTGGAAGAGAAAAGCTCAGCCCAGGGGCTGCAGAGTTTCGCTCCTTCACCGTGGGGTCAGTCCTGCAGCCTGAGCCCGGCTCTCTGCAGAGGTTACACACCCTGCGGTACGCAGGAACGGCCGCCCTGAGCCAGATCACCCTGACTGGACCCTGCCGCAGCAGGAGCGGTTCTTCCTGCCCCCTGAGCACGTGTGTCACTGGGCCCTCTCCCTCCTGATGGGCTGAGGGGAAGATCGTTCCTGAGAGCAAACGGGATTCACTTATAGGAATGGAATCGTCTGGCATGTGCGAGATGCACACCGCGTCTCTAACCCGGTGAGAAGGGAAGCGAGGCGGACGTGGTGCTGGAAGCTGCATCTCACAGTCAGGCGAGCAACTCACTTCCCAGATCTTTTTCCATCGTTTTTTCCATTTCCTGGAGCTCTGCCCTTGCTGCATCCAGCCGGCTCTGATTGCGGGTCTGCACCACGGCCTTCACCCTCTGCCAGGGAGAAACCAGCCTCTGCTCATCCCCCGGCACCCGAAACATCCCCCGGCACCTTCTCTCATGTGCTGTCGCTTGCGTTAGCAGCACTGTGGAACCTGGTGCTGCAGCAGGTGCCGGCTCGGGCACCCGAGCTGCTTTGAGGCACAGAGCGGTGCTTCCGGAGCCGGCTGGAGCCACGGGCACCATGGAGGGATGGGGTTGGGCTGTTACAGGGGCACCACTGTCACTTGGGATGCAGTCGGGGTGCTCATGGCTGTAAAACATGGCACAAAGCAAGAGCCCCTCCCAGGGTGTTTGAGCATCGGGGATCCCCCAGGACTGGGGATGCTCCAGTGACTCTCGGTGCAGTGGAAGGGGCTGGGCAGCACCTCACCCTGCTCCAGTGCTGGTGAGTATTGGGAAGTTCTGCTGGTGAGCCCAAAGCCTCACCTGCAGCTCCTGGTAGCACTGCAGCAGGCTCCTGGCTCTC
>NW_010424770.1:4274-5377 GCF_000710305.1 Buceros rhinoceros silvestris
GTGTGTGGTTGTAGGCCCCGACACTCCCGCCGGTTGGTCTCGACCAGGCGGGTGCTGCGCTGCCTCAGCTCCTCCAGGGCCTTTCTCTTCAGCTCGGTCAGATTCTACAGGAGTTTGGGCATTAAAGAGCTGCCAATTCCACCCGCCCCAAGGTTCCTTACCATCATCTGCTGGCTGCTGAGGCACTGCCTTTTCCCCCCCAGCACCCCCTGCTCCCACATCAGCATCATCCACTCCTTCATACCCATCTTCCACCTCCTCAAAAGCTGTGCTCACTCCCCCCACCTCAACCATCTCTTTGCTAGACTGAGAAAACCCGACAGCCACAGCTCCCAGCTCCTAAACCTCATCCCTCCTGCAGCCCGGGCTCTCGGTTTCCCTCAATTTCTCTCAACAGACGATGTCCAGGTTAGATTTCAGCAGCGTGGAGCCACGCAGTGGCGTAACCCCCGCTGAATGAACAAATAAACACAGGCCGCTGGCCAGAGTGAGTCAGGCTGATAGAATGTCCCCCCCTCCCCGGGGGCAGCCAGGGTGGCTGCTGGGTTTGCCACCTACAGCTGGGTATCTGCTGCTCCTACCCTGGCAGCCTCCATCTCCTCCAGGGCTTTGGCTAGTTCTGCCTCCTCGAGCGCTGCCGCCCTCCGAGGAAAGCGCCGCTGCTCCTCGCGGGCTGACGGGGTCTCCTAAGGCAAGGGGGCTTTTTTACTCAGCCTAAAGGCAACTGGTGAAACAAAAGCCGAAAGAGGCCTTTTCTAGCTCTCCCTCTTTTTTCTCAGCGTTTCCCCTTGGGTCATTTTCTTTCTGTGGCTTCTCCTGACGCCTCCAGCAGAAAGCACCGGGTTAGTGCAAAGGCGGCCGCAGCAGGCAGGGGCAGCGGGGTGCTGGTGCAGGGAATCTCTCCCAACCTGGCTTGTTCTTCGCCCCTTTCTTCTTCTTGTCCTCGGTGGGGAGCACTGGCAAAGCCAACCTGCGAGCGGGGGGTTTCCCCTCCTCTGCCCTCTGCCATTTGCTGCCATCCTGAACTCAGCACGACAGTAGCAAGGAAAAGACAGGGAGTCAGAGGAGTTTGTGAGCAGAGACCTCTCTGAGGTGACCCACAG
>NW_010424770.1:5553-5849 GCF_000710305.1 Buceros rhinoceros silvestris
CCACACCCCCTGCCCCGGGCTCCCAGAGTCCCTTTGCGCCCTTCACCAGCGGCAAGCCTCAGGCCTATGGGAGAGACGCGGCGTTTACAGACGCAGCGCTGAGTGTCCCCCTATGGGGACAAGAGACTCACCGTTCCCCCGAACTCCCCCACGGTCCTGGGGCCCTGAGCGTCCATCTCTGGCTCTGGGGGGGAGCAGCAGAACCCCAGTGAGGAGGCTGAGCCCCGCAGCGCTGCGTGTCCCCACCGATGAGCCTCTGCGGGTCCAAAACAGAGCACAGAGGCAGTGACACCCCG
>NW_010424771.1:0-985 GCF_000710305.1 Buceros rhinoceros silvestris
GCTGTTCAGCAACGCCAGCAGGAAAGATGAAATAAAAAAGGGAAACACACCTGAAGGAAAAGGGCCAAAGAAAATCTCCAGACTGAAAAGAAGCCCAAAGATGAACAGGAAGATCTCACTGAGCAGGACAGCGACATAGACCTTCCCTGGATCTGCCTCTGTGATCCATGTTGGAGCTTCTTCCTCATCTGGAAGCCCAGGAAATACACAACTGCCATAGTCCCCACGAGTCCACACACGCACCGACCAATAAAGGCATCTGAAACCACCAGAGTAGTATAATATTAATAAATATTATAGTATAATGTTGTTATGCACCAGAATTCATTAGATTCCTGAAAGCCTGCAGAGCTGGAAGTCACGTAGGCCAGAGAGGGGGCTGTTGTGATGGTCTCCTCCGTGGTGACAGATCCTCCTCTCAGTGGCCACCTCCTCCCTGTCCCAGCACCAACTAGGAGAGATGAGGAAGGAGAAGGAAATGAGGGACATCAGAGCTCCCAGCACTCACTTTCTTTTCCCACAGCCCCACACCAGCCCCTGGCTGCACCGGGGAGGACCCCGTCCCATCCCCTGCCGTGCTCAGAACAGGGTCCCACCCCTGCAGCCCCGGCCCTGGCCACCAGACATCTCCCACTTGCCCATCCCTGGCCACCTACCTCCTGGAGCTCCTGGCAACGGTGCTGCTGCACAAGCTCCAGCACATAGGTCCTCCTGGGGTCAGGCGTGAATTCTGGTCAGAATTGTCCTTTATTGGCATGGTGCTCTTCTCTCTTCTTTTGCAGAAGATCTTGCTTGGCGTAGCTCCACAGGGGTTGTTTCCTGTGGTTTTAGGACTATAAGCGAGTTACTTCCAGAATGTTCCAGGTTTTGCCACGCACTTTGGAAAATCCTCTGTATGGGGGCACAGTGCCCTCAGGGAGAGCAGGAGGAAGTCTTGGACCATCAGGTACAAACAGTGAAAGCCACAAGTCCCTCACATGGTGGG
>NW_010424772.1:0-556 GCF_000710305.1 Buceros rhinoceros silvestris
TTCTGCTAGAAAGATACCAACAAGGATGCCTACAGGGTGATCCTGGGCCTTAAAAGACACAAGTTTATTCCAAAAGTATTTCTATTTCTGGTCTAAATTCAAAAGATTTCTTCTGCCCGCAGTTAAGATTTTCCTGGTTACTAAACAAGATGTCAATCTCAAGGAAGAAAAATAAGTTGTTCCTCTGTTTCTCTGGGATTGTTTCATGGCAAAAGCAGAATCTCAGTCAAAGTCACTACCAATTTAGACAGGAGCACTTTCCATATCGTAGTCTAATTCCTTCAGGAGCAAAGCTTTCATTGACTACAGCAGGAACTGGTCTGCAAATGCCACGTTCTCTTTCATGGAGAAGTGTATCTGCCGAAGAACAGTATGCTTTGAGTTGGGTTGTCGCGAATAAAGAAAAGGAAAGGATGGTCAGCATTGAAGACCTCCTCCATATGGTTAAGAGCCATGCCGAGCACAGCAATACAAGCAGTGGCAGCTGCAGCTTCGGTGCCTTCCTCATTCACTTCTACAAAAGCCTTGTGGACTATTTTAGAGAGGAAGAGGTCAC
>NW_010424773.1:0-2216 GCF_000710305.1 Buceros rhinoceros silvestris
TCCAGTTTTTAATTTATATATTTATATATTTTTATTATTTACACGCTTTTCGATTGCACACATGTAAAAAAAATTTTGTTTCTTGTAGTCTGTGGGTAATTCCAGGTTGTTGAGTTTTACCTTATGTAGCTTTATGCCTGTAAAGGAGAGGAGGGAGAAGCACTTGGCATGGAGAATCCCCTTTGTCACCTGGTGGTGGCCCCAGCTCTTAGATCAGAGGGAAGTTCTCCCGCAGTTCCACTGTAATCACAAGCAGCGTAGAGAACAGGACGCTTCGGGCCAAGAACAAAATAGCCATGAGAAAATGGAAGGATAATCCAAAGACTTCTGCCTCTGCTAATAGTTGAATATCTTGTAACCCGGGTTGGAAAATTCCTTAACGGTGATTACATTAGCTTATGTGACGTATCAAGACATTCGAAAAATTAGTGGCCTTAAAGACCAAACTGTTATAGTCGTGAAAGCTCCTCCAGAAACAAAACTTGAAGTGCCTGACCCAGTGGAGGTAAGGAGAGCCTGGCGTCTCCTGCCGGCTTACCGACCATTTTTCTGTAGATGGAGCGAGAGTGGCGTGAGTCTTGCTGTGGTACGGGTGAGTGACTGGTGCTCACTGCGGTGACTGGTGCCCGGGTTGGATTATATCGGTGTTTGGTCCTATATTCACCTGTCTTACAAACTCCAGAGATGATTTTTTTAGAAAAAGGGGAAACATTAAAAATCAATTTACACAGGACAATCATCATTTGTTCCTTTTCTCTCAATCCCAGCTTTCCTTCAGAGTAATCCACGCTGTTTACAGATGTTCTCTTGCCATGCTTTCCGTAAAGAGCTCTTCCTTGACAGCTGAGCACCTTGATGACGCCTTTTACTGATACCCTAATTTACTGAGGCACGTTTTCATGTGTCTTCTCTTCTGACCTATTATTGTTGTTGTAGAAACTTGCGTTTTCCTCCTAGAATTCATTCTTCATTCTTGCCCTTCTTTTTTCATCGTCTTTGCTTCCTTGACACTGACTCGACACTTCTGTGTAAAACTCCATGTCCTGCTAGTGCACTTTGTTTGCTGCCGTGACGACTGTAGGGGATGGCGATTTCCTTTCGCGTGGTCCTGCGGTACCTCAGTCTCTGGAGCTGTCTGTGTTCCTCTATATCCCTCTTTGGTTGCCCCTTGCTACTCAAGCCACAGTCTCTCTTTCTCGGAGTGCTGGCCTTTGTATATGAGATGTCCAGTGCTCTGTAGTGCTCATTTAGTTTCTTCTTCTCATCTCGGGTAGATGTCCAGGGTAACTCAGCTGCTCCCTTTACCGATGTCACACCTCGGAGAACGATGCTTCAGGTGGCTTTTCTCTGAAGATACCCTCGGGGAGTACCTTTACTTTTCTTCATTCCCCTCGTGGCTGAAGAACCACATGGTTCAGCTGCTCCTGGCGTTTTATCTCGTGGTGGGAAACGAGTGCTGCTGTGCAATTCCCAGTTGTTATGACAGACCCGAGTACGTTGGGCAAACGTAAATAATTTGCAGAAGCCACTGCTTTAGAGATTTAGGAAGAGTACCTGATTTCTTCATTCAGTGAGCAGTTAGAGAGAGGGTGAACCCCCAAACCCCTCTGGGTTTTGTTCGTACCGCTGTGTTAACCCTTCCTCCACACCACCGGGCGGGTTCCAGGGAGCTCACAGCTACCCGCTGCCGGGTGGGCAGCAGCAGGCTCTGCGGTCCTGACACTTGTTTCCCTGAGATGATTCTTCACTTGCTTAGGCTTCTTACATCTTCCATCTGGCTTTTTTTTTTTTATTTCTTTTCCCACCTTTGTCTTTTATTTCCCCTTTGAACCTAGATGCAGATTTTGGGAGAATAAATCATTTTGCTGCCATGAGGAAGGGATATCTCTTACCAGAATCCATAAATATCTGCTATACAGTTATATATTTAACAGTTTTGTATATATACACACTATACAGTTAGCACTGCTTGCTTTCCTGATTCTTTCCCTGCGGCATTATGCTTTGATTTTTAATTCAGCAAAATCGGGCAGGTCCAAAGAGATGCACACAATCATCAAAATTGGCGCCTAGACCTCTCTTATCCCCTGTACCCCATTTATTGACTGAATTTTCAGCTCCAGCAGTGAAGTCCGATTTCCCTCTCTCTTGCTGTTCTGTTTCAGTGTCTTGTCTTGCATACCTAAGTTCCTCCAACGGTACCTGCTCCAGCTCCC
>NW_010424773.1:2317-6228 GCF_000710305.1 Buceros rhinoceros silvestris
TCTTCCCTTCTCCTTCCTTCTCGTTATCTACAGCTGTTTTCTCTGCCCTGTGTAGTAGTTGTTCTCTGTATTTGTAAACGCTGTCTATTATGTTACACAACTGTCGGAACACAAATAACACCAGGACCTTTTGACAAAGGGCACAACAAAGTGTATTTGTAACGAGCCCGCAAAGAGTTTTATGATGCCCGTATTGATGCCTTTTTAACGGATCAATGCAGTACAGCCGGAGCAGGCTCATTTGGCTAGATCTATATTCTACTACCAGAGTAACTTACAGCTTTCCATTGTAACACAAAGAACAACCTTGCAGATTTTCTGTGTCTATACACGTCACCTTCTTTTATTGCATCGGCACGTGAAGGTTAAGAAAATTAAACTTCTTGTGATGAATTAGGAGTTGCTTTTATTCAGAACCAGCATCAAAATTGCTGTCTTGAGGGGGCAGAAGGACTTTCAGAAACAGGTGTGGGTGAAAAAAATGGCATCTGTTTTTCTTTTGTTATTTGGAAAAACTTCCCTGGTGAACAGGTGACCTTACGTATAGCTATTTGAGTTCACTGAGGAAAAAGTGCTGACGGGTTTTGGGGATTGGGAAGATGTTCTCGCGTCCTTTTAAAGCACAAACGTATACACAAATCCAATAGTGTTGTTAAGAATAACAATAAAACTTGTGACTTGCATCCCACGGTTCCATTCCATTAGAGTGCTCCAGGTTATTGTGGCTGTAAGAAAATGTTAGGAGTTTGATCCTTCAAACCTCTCTGCTTACGATATCTGGGCTTCTCTGGGTATGTGCTCTACAGACAGCAGGAGAAGCTTCTTCCAGTTCACCAGATACATCACTCAAGCCTTTTATATCTTCAGGAAGTGCATGGGGGATCTCAGGTGGTTCTAGTAAAAAATGTATTCAGCCCCCAGTGAGAAATCACTCCGTATCATCACTGTTCTGTTGTGATCGCCGGTGTAACACCTCACCGACGTTTGCTTTGTTACCAGGGTGCTCTGATCCATTTATCTAGTACTCAAGGACCTATTGAAGTTTATCTGTGCCCAGAGGAGAATGATGCCCTCAGTCCAATGAAAACCTACAGTCAGGACCACAACGGAAATATTTCCAAAACCATTTCCAAAGGTAAAGAGCTTTCCTTCTTGCGTATCGCGTGTAACCGAGGTTTATGCAGTAGCGAAGGAAGAAACAGTTTCGATCCTTTCGTGTTTTGAAATAGGGAAGTAGCACCAAAACGAGTTGTTTAAACCTTGTCAGTTTATTTTTTTTTTAGTCAAAAATCTAAGTGGTGATCGCCACATGCATATTTTCGAGAAGCCCTTTGTCACCTCTCAAACAAGCTAGAAATGACTCGGAGGACACTCTTGTTGAAACGATGCTTTGTGCAAGTCCCTTTGCGCAGTGGTTATCTTGATCTGTGCCGAATCTTTCTAATGAGATTAAATGTGTCGCTTTTATTTTTTCTCGTCCCTCCTCTTACAGAAGTGGCTTCTGCTAACTCAGGACAAGGTGACTGCGCGGTAAATATGGCAACAATCTCTCCGTTGGCTTCTCCAGCCAACCTTCTGCAGCAGACCGAGGACCAAATTCCCTCAAACTTTGAAGGACCGTTTGTGAATTTGCTGCCTCCCCTGCTTCAGGAAGATTATTTGCTGAGCCTCGGGGATGAAGAAGGCATCAGTGACCTCTTTGATGCTTATGATTTAGAGAAGCTTCCTTCATTGGTGGATGAGTTTATATACAGCTGATTCTCTTAAACGCTGTCTATCTCTAAACCGTGTTTTTAATGGAATCAAAAAACCTGCCATCTTTCAGAGTTGTCCCCTCCTTAGTATAAAATAGCATTATTAAATAAACTAGGCTCTCGAACAGTGCTGATATTTTAATTAAATGCTCCCTAAACTACTATAAACAAGACGTGAAGGCTTTTACGGCAAAGCCTTCTCCTTGACCCCGAGCTCCAGCGCCTCCCGAGTCAGCAAGTGCAAGCGGGTGACCGTAAATGTTTTGTCTTCACGCTCTCCCAGTCTCTGCTTACAGCGACAAGCGGGCTGACGGCGAAGGGCTCAACGAACTGCTCTAGTCCTAAATAACCCTTTTATAATAGTATTTCAGGTCGTGCCTTCTGCAGAGAATGCATGTCTTTGAGTGTCACACCACGGATTGTACCTGCAGTGAGCGTAAATATGAAGTAATGCAAACAGCGTGGAGTGGGGTTCTTCAGCTACTTGTGGGAATGTTTAAATCGCTGTCGTAATGCTCTTTTTGAGCTGTGTATGTGTCTCATTACGAGGTCAAATACTTAAGTCCTTAAAAGCTTTTTAATAAAAAATACACTGTAAATGTAGTGTATATTGCAAATACCGAAAAGTATAAAGTTCTGCCACTTCTCGTAGTAATCACAGGCTTTTAAAGATGCTCGTGTGCGTGCGCGTGCGTGTGTGAAAGTAGTTTTTGTTGGCTGTTTTTTTAAACTAGAACGAAGATGCACAGTTCAACTTTACTGCCCCCGGCGTGCATTAGAACTGGTACATAAATTTTCGTGGTACTAAGTGGGGCTTTGTGTTAAGTGCCTACTAGAGATGCACTGTGGGTTTTTCCCTCTATGGAAAACACTTATGCCAAGCTTTGTTCGTTCCATATCTCCTATTTATCTCAGTGGGTTCGCTTCCTCTGCTTACGGCTTTTTGTAATTCTCTCCGCCAGCAAAATGGAACTGGTTTTTTTCCAAAGTACATAACTGTAAGTACCACATCGACTGAATTGCATTTATTTTTTTGAAGATCTTTGGTAGTTTAGTACCAATATTTATTTTTTTGAACGTGAGAGGAATTCTAAGAAGTCTTAATTTTTTTCCTTTTTTTTTTGAGTGTAAAATACGTTGCCATGTTCTGGGCTAAATTAATGTAATGTCGATTAGGTGATGCCCGTATAACCCTTTTGTTTGCTTATCCGACATACTCAGAAAATTAGTTCTATTTGTACTGTAGTAGGGTATTACGTACGCAGGTTTTCTGGTACCGTTGAGTTGCTGCTATGAAAGCTCACACATGAAGAGGCGAGAAGTCACAGGACTGAGGAGACAACTGTATATGACTGTGTGAGCTTAGGGATGTCACAAATGTATAAAGGGCAACGCGTAAAGAACTGTTAAACAGTGTTAAGTGTGTGTTAATATGTACAAACGTGTGCATAGATCCTTCAGCAGGTTGTATTTAAGTTGATGTATGTTCTCAACTCACACCTTAGTTATCGAGCAGTTTTGTACAATAGAATTAATTTGTAAACACTGCCAGGATATTTTCTAGCTGGTTTGTAATTTTTTTAAGAGTTTTTTTTAGATGTGGATCTGTAAATAAAATTGTAGTATTTAAAGTTTTTTGTCTTGTGGAAGAGGAAAATAAAAGTTGTGTGAGCATGAAGATTCGTGAGACAAAGGGGCACTTTTGTGGGGGAAGAGAAAATGAAGACTAACGCAGACCGTCTTTTTTTTTTTTTTGTACAAATTAAACACTTGTCCCGATGTGTGTGGGCAAAATACTAATCTAGTCTAGCTTTGCATTGTATGCTAGTTTTAAAAAAATACCCTCTGTAAAATACTGTAAAAAAAGAAAAAGAAAAAAAACCAACAAAAAAAGCTTTTATAGTGAGTTTTGTAAATAGATTTATTAAAGGATGACCTGTTCTCTAGCTGTGATCTTACCACTTCAGATGGATGTAATTTGAATAAATTTTGTATGGTAATGAATCAATAAAAAGGATTTTTTTAAAGACTTTAGATTCGTACACAGAGATTTTAAATTGTTCTTACTTTTGGTGCAAATATGCTGCTTCCTGGAACCCAGCTTTTACTGTTATCATTATTAGTGCTCACACTCAGGTCTGTCTTAATCCCTTTTTT
>NW_010424773.1:6367-7277 GCF_000710305.1 Buceros rhinoceros silvestris
TTTAGGTGTTTTTTTTTTTTTTTAAGCCAGAGTGAAACAAGAATAGAAGAGCCATGTGAAGAGACATAGTAGGAGATCCAGAGGTTGAGATAACAAGTTTATTTATCCCCCCCATGCGAGTTATGAACAAACTTCTTCCAAAAGCCATAGAACTGGGGTTATTCTTCACACAGCAGTATTGAAAGGAACGTGGGGGTGAAGACACCCAATAAATATTTAAAGCGGGCCGGAGGACTGTGTTCTCTGATCTCCCTTTGAAGCAGAGATGACAAATGTCCTCTTGCTGTCCTGGCTGTCACAGCTCCCTGGCCTGTTCTCCATTTCTCTGACCTATGGCTGCCAGAAGGGCTTTTTTATTCACCCCTGGCACTTGCCACCGCTTGCCAGTTTTCATGTCATTGTCTCTCTTCCTTCTGCTTTGTCTCCTTATATCACAACTTCAGACGTGCTGGGTAGCAGGAGAAAAAGCACCCAGCCCGTTGAAATACTTAATTCTGCTCCCCTGAGCTAGCACAGTGCCCCTCAACACTTTCCAGCTCACAAATAATAGTTTCAGGGAAGTTTTATTGGGGCCCAAAGGTGCTGCATTCCCTGGCTGCCAGCAGATGGAAAAGGATGCTGAGAGATCGGTCGAAACTGGCCTGAATGATGATTTTTTTATTGTAGAAAGGAAGGCTGAATGGTATGTAAGGTAATTTCTGTAGCATGAGACACCGCTACGTGTTTAGAAGCGCCAAATTTAGCAGCATCTGCCAAATTTTTCTGTATGTTAAGGCACAGTGTCATTAGTGTTCCTGCAGCCAACAGTTCTCAAGATTAATCGAACCAAGAGCCTGTAGAGCAGAGGCAATGGGTGATACTAACAAAAGCATCAAGAAGTGGAATTGATCTCCCCATTTAGCTTTTCCTG
>NW_010424773.1:7396-10134 GCF_000710305.1 Buceros rhinoceros silvestris
CTGAAGCCAGATCTGCCTGGATATTACTCTCCAGCTAAGCAAAGCTCAGCAGAATGCTTTGCCTTTATTAAGGTTGGGAGTTTCCCTACCCAGTTTTTTCTTTCTCAGACTTGACAGGGAGGAAGTGCTGCATCTGACAGAAATTGCCATCAGTTCTGCGTGGTGCTGAACGTTGCTGACAAATGACGAGATTCTTCTGAATCGCAGGAGTAGTGGAAGAAATCTAATCTCTTGTCTGTAACTTTAGGACACTCCATTTTTTCCCTGCATGCCTTCCCACTTACTTTTTCACCCAGAACCGCACATTAGTTACCAGAGAATAAGGTGGTCACTTCTCTGGCTGTTTCCCTTCCCGAAGGATGTCGGCTGAGATGCTCTAAAGGAAGGAAGGACGTATCTTCTACTAGCCATGAGCTAAAATTGAGGTTTGCCTTTTATTTTCCTAATAGTTTCTGTATTTTCTCTCTACTCCTGTAAAACCTCTAATGACTGAAGGGGGTAACCCAGCCTGAGCTGGTGTCTTGTGGTCGACCACCCGTGAAGAGCAGCAAGGTATGCAAACTACTTGGAAAGGATGTGTGGGAAGCTGTTCTTTGGACATCCAAGGACCTGGAGCACGTACGTTGACAGTGGATAGGTGGCCAGTGCTGCCAGCCGGCTGCTCTTCCTGGTGGGTACGGACAAGCTGTCTGCCCGCAGTCAGGAGGTGGTCGGGAATCCTCTGCTTCCCTCGCTACCTGCTGCGCCACCGGCAGCCTGTGCGCAGCTTTAGCTGTTACTCTGAATATGCTGTAAAACAATTCACATTTGTGAGCTTCAGAAGCACCTAAAGGGTGCCTGCTGCGGCGAGGGACCCAACGGGACTGTGCTGGCACAAGGGCAGCTTGATATTATGAATTCTTGGCAGCAGGACAGAGTAAGGCCTCTGCCGGATCACGCTGAAACCGATCAGCATGGCCTATTTATGTCACTAGGTGTGGGCTCAGGGGTTAGTCCTGCCCTGGAGCTGCTCTGGGAGCTCACTGCCTCCCCTTAGTGAGCGGTGGTCTGTCAGTCTTGGCCATCTGGAGATTTCTGGCTATGTCTTGCAGGCTAGCCAGGCTTTGCTCTTTCAGTCAAGCACAAACTAGCACTGAGGTCTGCCCAGTGTTGTTTAACCAGAGCAGTAACCCTTGGCTAGTCAAGGAAACTGTGGGGTGGTGCAGTGCAGCACTCCCCGGATGGAGAATTTTACTCCAAGGACTGCACGTGAAATACTCAGGAAACAAACACAGAAAACTGAGAAGGGCGAGAATCACTAGCCTTACCAGGAGGCAGTTAAAATCCTGATAGGTGACAGGTACATCACTGCCACGTACCGACGTACCCAGGACTGCTTCACACCATACTACGAAGGAGGACGTCTGAAATGGATCAATGTGGCTACGGATTTTAAAATGTTTTCCTCCATTCTCCCCTGAGCTAAAAAAGTAATGAACTGCACATCACGCAGTGTCTCATGGAGAGCATCTCTGAAAAGTACTTGTGTGCTTCAACAAAGACCAAGCACAAAGGCAAATGTACCTTGAGGTGGAACAATGCCTCTGTGGTGAGGCCCGGGTGCTATTGACACCGCTCAGTCCTGCCTTGGATGGTTTGTTCGTAGGGACCGGTTTCAATGAAGTCCTTGTTTCTTTCTGTCCCAGTTCTCCTCTCCAAATCTCTGCTGTTACTTTGTTCTCATTATTACCCTTTTCATGCCTGTGAACACTGTCAGATAAGCATGACATAAAATAAGCGCCAGTTTTTAAGAAAAAGAGGGAGGGGAAGTGATATCCATAGAAAGAAGCTGCCAAGTTTTATCTGCTAGCAGACCAAGAGGCCTATTATGGAACACACTCAGGGCTTTCATTTACTTTCCCTGCAGTGCAAGGGAGCCTGCAATCTGCTATCTGGAGCACAACATAATGATTGCAAGGGCTCCTTCTAAAGAGGGGAACTTTGAAATGCCATTACAAGAACTGGTGATTTTTATATTCCAGAGCTGGCTACTTCAACATAAAATAAATGTGTTAAAGGTACAATATAAACAATCTTTTTAAGTTAACTGCGTGTACTAAACCCAAAGCAGTAATACTGTGCTCACTCTCTACCACACTTGGATCAACAAGGAAACTATACACTTAACTGTGTATAGTCTGCTTAGAGCTCTAGCTTTAGCCCTGCAAGTTTCAACACCCAGACTAGTGTCTTCCAAAACATTCATCAGAAAAGTCGCTACTAGCCCTAAACTGGAGGATAACAATGCCAGAAACTTCAGCCACCAAGTAGTAAAGATTTTGGCCAGTGTCTTCCAGTGTAAACAGAATAGCTGCTCCTAGCACTGCATTTTGAGGAAATTAGTAATAGAAAAGTGTTGTGGCTGCAACAGGAATAAACAGCTCATCATTCGTCTGAATCAGATACATCAGAATCCAGTGGATGTAACTGGACAGGTATTGCTGGATCTTATTTTTGAAATAAAATAAAGGTGTCTCCAAGGGTTCGGGAAACTCGAGCACAGGATGCGTGGCCTTGGTGCCCAGCAGACGTCCTGGCACTGGTTCTCTGCGCTTCAGCCCAGCCACGCCGCACGGCTGGGGGAAATTCCAGCTCCAGCTCCACGCCTTCACCTCCAGGCTCACAACACCGGGCGCCCCCCGCACACGGACCGCGGCAGCCGCGCAGCTCGGTGCCGCTGCACCTCCCGCCTCCTTCCA
>NW_010424774.1:0-2604 GCF_000710305.1 Buceros rhinoceros silvestris
CCCCCTTCTCAAACCGCGACACCCGTGAGTAAAGAACAGTTTCAAGCCTTCATCCGAGTCTAAGACATGGACCTTTGTGTTCTGGAGACAGCGAGGTGAGATAGGCCTGCCCTAGAGGACTTCATTGCAAGCACTGGGTCTATGATGATAGAAGATGTGGTCCTGAAATGGGGTTGCACAGACTTCCAGTATGTCCAACATAAACACCACTATTAGCATTACTGGTTCCATCCACCAAGAGAGGAGGAAAAAAAAAAAAGTGTTGCCTCACCCACTGTTTACACGGTACAGTAAAATATATTTACTATTCATCACAGTGAAACCTCAAATCAGAGTCAAGTGGCTGGAGTAAACCAACTCAACACACTACAGCTGACTATCCCTTAGATGTAACCTTCTTTTTGGTGACATTGTTCCCATGTTGGACAGATAGTAACTGGCAGAGAGGGAGTCTAGAAACTGAGCATCAATGACAATCTGAGAAGTTGAGGATCTGTGTCCACCTCCGACACCTAGTCCTTCTAATGTTTTTCAAGTAATTTGGATGGCTTTACAGGCATCAGGCTTATGCCATCCATTTGTAGGCTATTTTCATTCTGTTTCAGGTAACAGAAAGTGTTTTCACATCTTGTAAGACTATATCTGTTGAAGACAAGGCAGAGCTGAAATTACGACACTCAAGAGAATCATCATCTTTAGCAGATGAAAGGGAAAAGAGCTTCTCCAAAACAACACTGCAAGGACAAACTAGAGAATACCAAGTACATCTATTAGCAAAATATACAGCCTAAACTTAAGAGCAGAACACTCACGAACAGCTAACCGTCCAGCAGAAGAACAAGAGTGAAAACGTAGACAAAACAATTTATGGAGCAGAGAATAACCATGTGGCAAAGCACACCATGACCTTCCTGTTTATCCATGCCAAGCACACAGGTGGCAGGATACATGTGTGGCCTACATACAAGGAGATAAGTTCTATCATATGAAATCAAAGTGGTATGAGTACACACATAGCCACACACTGAAAGAAAAAAAATGAGACCCTAAAAGATTTGTTATCAGTAATACTCATCAAAAACCCAATCCTGATAAACATACAGGTCTCACTTTCCAGAAAGCCTTTCAATATCTTTCCAAACGTTCAAATTTCCAATACCTCACACTGGTCAGTGTGACTTCCATGGCTACCTTGCAACATTGTGCTTCCATACCTTACCTACTTTAGTTGGCTAAGAATACACATCTGCTATACATAATCTTACAGTAAGAGTAAAAAGACTGTCTCCACCTGCTGAAAGGGAAGAGCTAGATCCTGAAGAACACACAGAGATCAGCCTTTTTTTCTTTTTTTCAGTAGGAATATGCCAAACAAGAAACAGACCTCTTGTGAAATATCTTCTACTTCTGTACCTCTAACCCATGAAAAACAACATCTACAAAAAAGGAACCTAATTTCACTGCAATGGTCACAAATGCTGTTTCTCAGCAATGTTTGCCCATAGCTAATTTACATATATCCACAATATTGTAAGATTAGGATTACTAAGTCTAAAGACATATTTTGGAAATCCATATTTAGTTAGTACTGAATATATTTTGTGTGCTTCTACCGTAATCATACATTGCACAAACTACAGTATTTTCACTAATCTCAGTAACAAAAAAAAAATCCTCAAATCATTTGAAGTTTTAATCATTTAAAAGCTTAACTTAATGCTTCAACAGATGTTATTTGAAAATAAAATTAAAAAAATCCAAACCAATTTTTCAGGCAAATGCAGTGGTGCAAAATCTGCTGATAAATAAAAAATTCCTCCAAACTCAAAGTTTTCCACCCACACACTGCGGGATATGTAATTTGTTTTTACTACAGCAAACAAACAAACGGAAGAAACCATAACCAGTCCTTAATGCCCTGTCTATAGTTCAGAATCAATTTCAGCCCTCAGTCACAAGGTTCTCCACAAAATACCTGTATCATACGGTGCAGTCCTGCAATTTTGCACACAACTGTATTTAGAAAAAAGTTTGATCCAAATCAAGAAACAAGATTTGCTCTTATGAGAGTTCTCTCCTTCAGCTCCAATGAGCGAAATTGAATACACACAGGGAACAGTTAAAAAAAATGAAAACAATACTTGGAAAAACTCACAGTAAAAATTTGGTGATACAGTTTCTTTTTCTTGCATAAGAAGGATGGATGTTAAGTTTGATGAAGACAAAGAAACTAATACCTGACAAGTATTTAGGCATGAAAAATACCACTACTCTCAATGGATTCACTATACCAACTGAAAAGCATTACAATTTTTTTTTTAAAATTTTGATTTCATGGTAGTAATATTGAACTTGCTTTCTTTGATTCCAAGCTTCTTCAAGACATTCTCAGTTTATACAAACCAAATAACAATATGTGAAGTCCTCAAAATACTATCGGGAGCACTTACTCATCGTACTTGATATGATAAATAGCTTCTTCATCAGTGTCCATACAGTCTGAATAGGATGTGGATGGTGTACTGTCCAAATTATTTGCATTTTCTCTAGAATGATCTTGACTTAAGTTTCCATTAGTCCTTTTGTAAGTGTTACCACTCTTTC
>NW_010424774.1:2702-4831 GCF_000710305.1 Buceros rhinoceros silvestris
CTTTTGTTGCTCTGGTAACATTTTCTATATGAGCTTCAAACCAGGCGCCAATGCTGACATCACGGGCATCCACCAATTCGTTTATCTAAAAGGAAATTTCAATAATTAATTTATACTTATTTTATATAATCCTGATTAAGAAAAAAATATACCGTATAACTTACTATGTTACTGCTTAGCTTTGTTACCAGGAAAACAACCAACTCTAGTAACTAGTGAAGCTTAAGTAAGTTCAACTAAAAGTAATGTTGCACTTTCAGTATTATATTACTCTTCCCTCATTAAAACCTATGTAATTTTGAAAAGCAAGACTAAATTTCCACACACACCCCCACCCCCTCCAAACATGTTAGTTGGCTTAATGTCTCTCGTTATCCTTTCCTTGTTTCACCAGTTGTCCTCTATGGCTAAAATAAGCATACAAAATACTAAAATATTAGCACACAACTAAGGGGTTTAAAAACTTTCCTGAATCCCCAACTCAGAATTTTTATTTAACCTTCAATCTTTCTGGTCTGCAAGGTTTTTTTAACCCTTCAAGACTTGAGAAGAGAGAGTGGGAGGAAACAAACCTAACAAGGTTGCCACCACAGTCAGCCAAAATCTAATGACTGCAAGAAACGGAACTATCTCCCAGCTCTTCTCTCTTCTGTACTCACAACACCCATATTAAGCAATCAAATCACTTTACTATTCTACATGTTTCATGTTCGAGTCTTCAGCTGATTAAGCAGATATTCTTTTAAGAATACTGAGAACACAGGAAAAAAAAACATCTGAAGAGTATTTCATCGATGGTACACCCAGTATAAAAAAAAATATTACAACAGAACTACTGTACAGCCATATCTAGAGCAAAGGAGACTTCGGGTACCTGGAAGTACAGTTCTTTGAGCTAACAACTTTATCCCAAAAAAAAGCAGTATTTCACATTTTACAATTTTCATTCACCTTCTTAAAATTATCTTCAAACTTCAATCCTTTATTTTTCCTCCCACATAAAATACCAACTTTTTTTTAAACTTACTTTCTTACAACGTACAGTATCCAAAGTACAGTGTTTTACCAGGATGAAAATTTCATCATAATAATTTCAAGAGAATTTCAATTTTGATGCAATAAAAAAAATCAGAGGGCAGCCTCGTTTTTAATCTATCAATCTATCTGAAACATAAGTAGTAGGTTCTGGCACTTCTAGAAGGAACCCTCACAAAGGCATCCCTACACAACCTTAAATATTTGGACTTAAGTGTAGCTCAAAGTTCTTCATTTCCTTTCAGAAAACTTATACTCTAAGGATTCCTCCATCTGCTGCTAATTCTTGTGACCAGTTAGAAAGTGTCAGAGAAGCCATGTTAGCCAAGCCAAAAATCATCAGATCCAGAAAATAATTAAAAAACCCCCCAAAACCCAGTGCAAATTCCCTTAATCATTCCTCTCCAATGCATCCTTCCATAATCTGATGTGTATACTTACACAGACTTCCCACCTACAAAGAGCAAAGGCAAAGAATTATTACCGCAGACCACAGATGAACATCAGGCAACTATTTATGTTAGTGGTGTCTGCTTTAAGAACTGGGTTATTAGCAGCTCTTTGTAAAGAGTATTAAACAAATACTGATTTCAATCACAGATTCAGTTGTGTGGTTTTTATTCTAAGCTAGTTAAGAGTTCTCAGCTAAGTTTTCATTACAGCCAGAGATCATTGAATAAAAGGTTATGAAGACTGAGTGAGAAGCAGAAGGGGAAACATGCGCATGCTTCTGAATGAGCTTTCATTTTTATAACATCATTCCTGCGTGCCCAACCACTGTTTCTGCAACAGCTTCTCTCTTGTAACCTCGTTTTCGGCATTGGAGTTCAGCCATGGGTACCCTGCTTAGTCAAGGTGGACACTTCACACATGCTCAGTTTATTCTGGGATGGACCTCCAGTTCTTAAACCAGACACAACTTACAATTCTCAGTAACAAGAAGCAGAAGTTGAACATAATGTCACCCACTACTAGTCCTTCAGAGCTCACTTAAATATAAGAAGTCAGGTACAATCGGGATATAAAACAAGTTAAAACATTCCGATTTACATAATACACAATGACCACACAGAAGAACTGTTGTCCTGGGTTCA
>NW_010424775.1:0-7011 GCF_000710305.1 Buceros rhinoceros silvestris
GGCGTCTCGGCAGGAGGCGTGCTAGTACCGCCGGGGAGCGCCTGCTGCTGCCTGAAGTTAAAGAAGAGGCATCGATGGGCAGGTCCCACAAATTCATACATTTAGCGCTGTAGCGGCATGCAAACAAAACCTGAATAGTTTTCGTTAGGCTATACGATAAAATACATCGATTTCGTTTAAGCATGTAAGGAGCTACTTAAGCTTCATGCTAGGACATCAATGTCTATAATTACAGTTTCATGTCTAGCAAGAAACTATTCATATTCAAGTTTCAAAATGCATCAGAAGGAGGCGGATACTGAAAAAAAAGAAAGACTTCTGCTTTTCTAGAATGAGAAAGGTCAAACCCAGTATCATTTCTGCAGCTGTCAACATATTTTGCAATTTTTTAGGTTTTCTGCAATGTCTGTGGTGAATACAGTGTGTAGAGCTTTCCAGGAGGCATTTAGCTAAACTTCTGTCCTCAGCTGCTGAAAAAAGCCCACACACTCCGAATGCTCGTGGGTGGTGTGGGACAGCAGAGCACACCTGATGCCAGACACGCGGGACAGTTAACACTGTCAGCTTTTCTCTCAGTTTTCCACAGTTACTCATACATTCCTCGTACACTTTTTGTCCCACACATCTAGACCCAGGTTTCAAGTATTTCATATACCAAAATCCCTTTTTAAAAGCCTACCTTTTAACATGAAGGAAACAGTCAAACAGGTCTCAATGCTTACACAAGTAAAATGAACCCATTTTCAAACAAATTTGCTGGAATGTTTTTTCTTCCTGCTTGTGTCAAAGTGCCTTCAACAGAAATTCTCATTTTTTCCTTTAATAGGTTACATTCCTTAAAATTAAGTTTGCTTCAGCATTGGAAAAACTTTTTTTTGCCCTGTCTAATCCTTATGTCATTTGTATATTTGGGAAATGGCTGTTACAATACGCACTTTTTTCCAATAATAAAAAAAATACACAGCAAAGTGGGACAGATTTCTTCCGGAAAATATGGCATAAGTCCTTTACAGCAGAAAACACAAGGTTTTTCCATATTTTTTAAGTGTACCTGGGAATTTCATAATTTTTGTTGAAGTCACCCTGATGTTTAAGCCTCTAATGAGAAAATAACTACTCTGGGAGTTATCGAAGCAAGCTTTATAGTCACTCATGATGTGGTTTTTCCCCAGCCAATTTGTGTGCTTTTGGGATCCTGCTCAGGAAAAGCCTCCCCACAGCCACAGCAATCACACTGCTTTAACAGCTCCAACTGTAGAAACTTAATTTACTGATTTCACACAGGAAAGTGTTGCAACTACACTAACAGCTGAAAGTCATCTAGTTCCTAGAGTTGCACCAGGGACTGGAGGAATTGGATAGCTGCATAAACAGGCTGTTGCTTCTTTTGGATACAGGCAAGACATTTCAGGAAGGTGCTTTGTCAACCCTTATAATTTAGGGAAGCGTGCACCATGAACGCATGATGGTTAGGAAAGCAATCAAAAACTTGCACTGCAAAATTAACTCATAGCAACATACTAACACACAAAGGAATTCAGCAATAAACTTTATGTATACAGCTTTTTTTTTTTTTTAATACTTGCTGGTGTAGAATGCTCTGAAGTTACGGCTTTTGTAGTAGTTCATTATTTGCACCTTTAAATCTTAACATCCTCAGTGCTGTCACTTGAGCTTTTTACTTTTAAGTGTTTATGCCCTTTACAGTATTTCTCTGGTGACTTCTCTTTTATGACCCATTCTTAAAAGTCATCAGCATTTTTAATGTCACTTGCGCTACACTCGTGCTTGATGCTATGTCATCCTTCCCTCACAGACTGATGATAAACAGGGCAAGACATGAAGTAAAGATACTCAAGAGCAGAGCCACTAACTTGAAGAAAAAGTCAAGCAGGTAGGTAGTTTTATCAGTAGGTGTAACTTATAGCTGATTTTTTTTAATGATGTTTGGTTTTGTAAAGATATTTCAAATTTTTATCAATTGCAGTACATTATCAAAGCTAAAGTTAGATCAGCTCTTCTCATGGCAGGTGTTGCTGAAAAGATTGTTTTCAGTGCTCTTAAAATGCTGATGCAGATCAAGCTGTTTTGGTATGGTTGTACAAGTTATCCACAAGGGTCATGCCTCTGGGCTATAAGCATCAGAAAGGTTGGGTTTTTTTTACTCTGTACCTGCTTCTGGTCTTTACTAGTTAGTAATCTGAAGTAACATCTGTCTAGTTGTGTGTTCACTTGCCCCAAACCACCAGAAGTGCAGAACTTTTCCAACATGAGACTCAGGAATCTAAGAACTTTTTTTTCTTCCGCACAGGAATTATGACTTGCAGCTTGGAAATACTCAAGCAAAAAAAAAAATTACCAGAGTAGCATCTTAAGGTTTCTTTGTTCTGTCAGCAAACAGACAGGACAGCACTGCTTGCTGAGGTGAGCTAAGCTAGGAACCAAGAGCGACCACAGTATGGTTAGTATCCTCACTGCAGGGTGCAGTCCTGCAGCAGGACAGGCACAGCTGGGTGCTGGGAACAGGCTCCATCAACAGTCACAGCAACAGCGCAAAGCACGTCCAGGGACCATCCAGAGAGGCAAGTGAAGAACAGCAGGAGATAAGACCCAAAACAAGACTGGAAACAGGTCTGAGATTTATCTAGCCACCAGGTCCTGGCAAAAAACAAGGCCAGAACTAGGGCTCAACACAAGCATACCTGTAACATAGCTTAGACAAGGAGCTGTTGCCTGCCCGGATCTGGACTTAAATGGAGCTCCTGGGCCCAAGGACCAGGGTGGGGTGTGTGTGTGTGTGTGTGTGTGGAGGCCCCGGGTGAGGCTGGTCAGGGTCATTAAGACCTGTTGGCACCCTGAGGACCCTGTCAGTCCCTACCCAGAGCCTGTCAGTGACGCCTTAAAGGAGCAGAAATACTTGACTCTCTAAAGTTACAGAGTCCACAAGCACAATGGCGCCAAATTTCTCTAGCTAAGCAGGCCTCTTCCTTTCTTTCAGGTGCAGGGAAGAGGTGTGCGCTTCATGCCCTCTGGTATCACGTGGCTTACTGCAAAAGTGCAGTAGATTTCAATCATCCAAGAAGACTGTGTCAGTGCGTGCAGAACATCTCCCCATGGAGTGTTTACCAGCCAGGCACGACACAATCGTTCTGCACTCATGCTTTATATTGCTCATGCACAATGGTGCAGTGATGTAAGGGACAAGATTTCCCAATGCAAACAGAACCTGGAGGCAAACTGCTGTCCCCCACAGGTCAGGATCATCTGATGGGAAATAATTAAAATAAATGCAACAGGACTTTGTAATGGGCGTCAGAAGATGAAATCATAGTTCCTTCTGGCCTTACCTCAAGTATAATGGTATTGACATTTAAAACGCCTGTGTTCAGCATGCTTACAAACGTTAACCGATTTTCAGTGCCAACCAGGCAGGTAGATACTATCTACAGAACCAGGGCCAAGACAGGCTAAACGAGGAAGTCATTGTCAAAACCACAATTAGAATTCAGAGTTTTTTGCATTAAACTCACATTGTTCAAGACTTCTCTCTTTCAGATACTGCCAACTAACAATACTGTGGCTGATTTATCTGATCATCTGTATTATGAATACAAAGGCATAAACAGTGAGCGGTTGGCTTGTGTTCAGCTGGGTTTGCAGGCACAGCACCACATCAGCACAGCGCAGAGCTTCCCAGGTCACGTCTGACCTGGGAGCAGGTTGGTCACAGTGAAGTCTGAAGCAATAAACATGAGGCTTTGCGAGGTAAATGCTTTAATCCATGCTTTGTAACGGCACAAGAGCCAGCTTTAATGTCTCAGCAGCACATTTCTGCTACAAGAGAAGCAGAGCTAGCCAAGGTAGGTCTGGTTAGATCAAATCTTTCCCTTACAAAGCAGCATGGGTGTCTTTGCAGTATAATTCCTACAGCTTGTGGTGGGCTGGACTTAGGCTCAGGAGCAGTGACACATCAACCTTCCCTAGCCTGGACTGATGTTGTGTCTGTTGTAGAGGTCTGATCCAGGTGACTCTGCAGGACTGATGTATTCTGTTTCCCCAAGGGCACTAATAGGCCTTAATGGACCTGACCAGCTGCACCTGGGGCCTCCATCCACATCTTCTGCCCATGGGCCAGGAGCTCTATTTAAGCTCAGTCTTGGCTGAGCTATGGGCTGTGTTTAGTTGGAGCCTGGCCTGGGTCCTCTTTGGTCACTGTGAAGTCTGCTCATTTATCTACTTGGATAGTGCCTAACTTTGGTCATTCAGTGGGTCACCAGGCCTGCTTTCCACCTGCAGATTCACTTCTTAATTCAACCTCAAACCTGCTTTATCTCCTGAAAGCTCCTCTGGACTCCCAGCTGAGTGTAGATACCCTTCCTAGCCTGTTCTGTTTGCCTTGTGTGTGTACACTGGGGCCTGGTGCTGACTAGTGAGGTTCTTGTCCTGCTGGCTGTTGCATGGGGCTTCCAGAATCTATGGGAAGCAACTGTCCCTCGCAGCTCTCTGGTGCACAGTCTCAAGCTTTGCCAGAGCTGCCTGTGATGCAGAGCTGCTTACGGGTCGGTGCACTGTATTTCTTGGTACTGCGTTGTCCAGTTTTATTCATTCTGGAGGGATGGCAGCATTGTGTCAGACCAAAGATACACTAGCTTAAAACTTTACTCCTGACAGTAACCGGTAGCATGTACAGAGGGAAGAAGGCTGGTAGCGTACAGGGCTATTTTCTCTGCACACTCTTCCAGCTTCAACTAATGTGTAACCAAAATAGTACTTCTGTGTTAGGTAGTTTTTTATTAGATTTTTCTTCCAAGGATTTTGCTTTTAAAAATCTAACTTGTGAAGTTTTGAGCCTCTACAGTGTGCTGTAGCAGTGAGTTCCGTGTTTTGGTGGAATGTTGCATGAAATAGCTGTCTTCTGATGCATCAGAGTGACAAACTGACTCAGCATCTTCTACTTTGGAGAAGCAGTGAGTGTTCACTCTCTGATAACACTTTCCATGCTGATTTTGTTTTCACAATAGACCGGTATCTATAAAATATTGTCATTTCACCTGGCTTGCCTTTTTTCCAGAGTGAAAATCTTGGTGTGTTTAGCTGCTCCTGGTGCTTTTGTCCACCCTTGCTATATTTCTCTGTGCCATTTCAAGTTCCACTTTGCACCTTTTAAGCATGTTCTGTTTAAGATGTGAATAATCTGGGCTAAATAATGGTGGTGTAGTGATGTTTCCTGTTCTGTTCTCCCCTTCTTTTCTGATGATTCCAAATGCTGCACTGGAGCACACAGATGAGTGTCACAGTGGTATCGGTCAGAGTACTGAGATCTCTGTTTTTAATGGCAGCAGCTAATTTGGAGGCTGCAATTTCCACATTTCCTCCTAAGTGCCTCAGTTATTTTAGTGAAGGGATTCATCCACCATTTTGTTGCCCAGCCAGTCATTCCTGTGAGGTTTTTCTCCCGTCTTGCCTTGGTGGGCTCTGAGTGTCTTAGTGTTGCTGGGAAAGATTGTCATCTGGTGCTACTTCCTAGGATGTTTATTAGTGTTCAAAAAGACCATGAGCTTGTTGAAAATGGACAGTTGATAATTTGTGTTTGTTTCCCAGTGTTTAGCATGTTTTTAATGGAGCTGTGATTGTAGGTGTTTAGGTGCTCCTATTGACCTTATTCTAACCAATTCTTAACCCTCTTTGCTTGTTGCTTTCCTCCAAGTTACTCATTTCTTGCTCTGCATTTTTTCAAACCCATAAATTCCAACTTATTACCATCTTCCAAGAAAAGTACTCAGCTGGTGTGGGGCTTCATCATCAAGTTGTGGTTCCTTCTACTTTTGTTGAGTGCAGCACTTGGAGAGTAATAGTTCTTTCATTTCTCAAGTCATCTATTATCCTATAAAAATAACTTGTATTACCTCTTCTTTTAGCAGGGCATGTCTTTGGAGTGACAGGAGCCTAGAAAAGTCTGCTGGAAAGGCAGTCCTTTCAGTAAAGTGTCAGATGGAGGAGGAGGAGGAGGTAGGTTATACCTGGCAAAGCACTCATGTGCATTGCCAAAATTACCTGCCTCTGAGAGCTGATCAGGCAAATGTTCAAAATTCACCTGTATGTGGTGTTGGTTTCACCTCGTTGTATCTGAAATGTGTCTGTGGGCTTGGCTGAGATTCTCAGACTCCTCCTTTTTCACTGCAAGGAGGTAAAGGGGAGAAGAGGATGGAGGGACAAACTGGAGATGAGGTGGGGTGCCTGCCCACCAGCACTGAACTGAAGCAGTGACAATAAGCTGTGCAAGTCTGTGCTGCTGCTGCTCCCTTCCTGTGTGTCGATTGAAACAGTCAGCAGAACACCGGCACTTGAAATGTCTTTGCAGGAGTGGATGGGGACAGTGCTGCTCTCCTGTAGGCAGTAGAAAAGCCTCTCTGCAGGCTTGCATTTGAATGGGTTGGTTCAGATGTGAAGTGCTTCATACAACAGCTAGAGACTTAATAATAATGAAGCTTTAAAAAAAAAAGTACTGCTAGGGTATATTGTTTCATAGATCGCGTTTCCCCCATCTGTTTTCCAGTCTGAAGAGACGTTAGACTTGGTGGCCTGCTTTCCACTCTGACAAAGGCTGTAGTGATGAGTTGTGTAAGAGGGCTGGACCGACTCTTCCTCTTACTACGACGTTGTGCTCACCCGCTTCCCTCTGGGAAGCAAGTATCATCAGCGGCTCTTAATGGATGAGGTGGGGGATGGGGAGAGCAAGGCTCATTATTTTTTTTTCCTCCTTGCAGGAGGGAGAGGGCGGCTCAGCAGCTCTTCCTCCTCTCAACCAGCATCCTCCCCGTGCTGCTGGGCGTGTTTGCTCCGCTCGCGGGACGGCTGGCCCGGGTGGATGCCGGTGTCCGGGGATCCTCGGGGATGGCCCATGCAAGTGGAAGGGGCCTTGGCCCCCCGGCAAACCCCTCGCCCGTCACGGCTGACCAGACTTTCCCTCTTCCAGCTTAAAAAAAATAAGGAATGGTTTAACGGGGTGTC
>NW_010424776.1:0-4963 GCF_000710305.1 Buceros rhinoceros silvestris
TCTTCCTTTCCCTATTAAATTCCTGCCTGTAACACAGATGGATTCCATTAAGGTAAATCGAGGAGTGGGTACCTCGGTCCCTCGACCCTTAGCAAGAGGCATAAGACAAAATGATTCTACAGCTTCTAGGAGAATGCACCAGCATTTACCAGACTTGATGTCACTGCCTTTTGTGGGTGCAGTGAATTATCTCCTCATTTTCTGATACTTGCTCGGTGGTGGAGCAGGGGAATACGTGGAGCTTCCAGCAAAGGAGAAGGTGAACCCCAGCTGTGAGGCTTTATGTTTTCCTGGGAATCCTGGGAAAATAGTACAGGTGGTCCTCTGAAGACAAGGACTGTGAATCTGCCTGTTATATAGTCAGCAGAGAGTTTTGGGAGAAGCACTTATGGTGTTTTATGAGCGACTAGGATGGCTCTGACTATAATACTGTCTATAATATTTGCAAAGCATTTTTTTCAAAGCACCTTCTTTAAGTTTGTTTGTTTGTTTGTTTTCCCCTGCCATACATGTGAAGAGCTGGGTACCTGTGAAGAATGAACTAAAAAGCCCATCCGATGAATAAAAAACCACATAAGAAAAAAGCACAGATGAAATCTTTTCTTTCATATTAATACTCTGACTGGAAATGTACCCGGTCATTTTTCTTCCCCTTCTTCTGATTCCATTCCTTTTACAATCTCAGCTGCACAAATTCCCCCATTAAATAGGAGAGGGTTTAAATATTGGGGGTTTTTTTCCATGTAGACTACTCTAGAAGTTTGCTGTTAAGGTTATATCATCATCTGACAATGAAGAAGGTGGGGTGGGATTTTCTCAACCTGAGAAAAGCCTACATTTCAGATGCGGTATTTAGGTCGTGACTGTTCTAAACACGAGTCTCTTGCAAAAAGCATGTCGAAACCATTCCATGTGCTCCATTTACGTATGAAAATCAGCCTGGATGCTTTTTTGCAATTTGAATTCATTGCTCTTAGTGTGCAGTGTGCATAGTCAAAATCCAGAATCCCCAGAATCTGGGGATTTAAGCCAAGTTTAAGCATCTTGGTGTGTGGGTCCAATTCAAAACAGGACTTTCTGGGAGTTTGGTCCCCGAACTGGAGCACTTTGTATAAACATGGAATGATGAAACTTCTGCATTATGTGAGCTTTTAGAGCAAAAGAGGAGATAATCTTCTGCAGGATGTGCGTGTTCATTTGAATAGATAGAGTTTTGGACAATTTTCTAGGTTATCGCATTTGTGGCTGAGTCCCTCTCTGATTTTCTTGCATTGGAAATAATGCTTTTTGGCACAGTAGATGAAACTAGCAATTAGAAAGCAGTTTCCTCTGAGAAGGATGTCTGTCAGAGTGCAAAACAGTAGAAAATAATACTGTTTGAAAATGTACAAATAAATAAAATGAAGACTATTTTCCCTTGGGTGTCATTCACACTGTGCTTTTTACTTAATAAAAAAAGCTCTTAGCATGATTTTTTCCAGTCTAAGCAGTTGGTGTTAAGGTGTTGATGGTCATTAGCAGTATCTAGAGTCAGCCAATTAGATTTATTTTTGCAGCAAATTAAGCCACAAGACTTTAGAATCTGTGCTTTGCCGAGTCTGCTTCTGACAGGATTTTGGACAACTGTGTTTCCTAATGAGTAGCAAAACAGTAGAAAGAGAAGGAGTGGAAAGCCTCAGCCTGTCTGAAAGGCAAGTACCTCCTAGCCCCACAGAAATAGTCTGAAATGTTGGAGAGGGCATGGCAGATGAGCGCATGCGAACACGACACTCTGAGACGGATGAGATGAGCTATTATAAATGAGATCTGAGTCAGAAGATTGATATGGGCAGTTTCTGCCTCAGTGGGTTGCCAGAAGGAGTGTTGTTTTTCCTTCCTGATGGAGAGAAACAGATGCCTGGGGTGCCTGGTTGGTGTTTTGGGTTCCCTGTTGATCCCACAAGTTTACAGAACAGTTGACGCTGTGGAGATCATCTAGTTCAATGACCTTGCTCCAGCAGAACCAGGCAGAGCTGTTTTCCTGGGAACATGTCCAGTTGAATTTTTATTATCTCCAAAGAGTAGAGACTCCATAACCTCACCCTGTGTCAGTGTTTCACCACTCTCCCAGTAAAAAAGGATTTTCTTATGCCTAAACCTAACTTCTTATGTTTTCATATATGTCCATTGGTTCTTGTCCTGTCAACGGACACCACTGAGAAAAGTCTGCCCGTCTTTTTGTGACCCTGTGCTAGATTCTCTCCAGTATGTCCCTGTCTCTGTTGTGTTGGTGAGACCAGCACAGGAACCAGCACCTCCAATGTACCTCACAAATGCTGAGCAGAGGGAAAGGATCCCCTCCTCAACTTGCTAGCAATGCTCTGCCTGATGATGTCCAGGATAATACTGGTTTACTCTTTTCCAAGTAAGGAGATACTGTTAATGACAAGAAGATACCCAACAGTATCTCCATGCTGCCTCATTCAAAAGCTTCATGAAAGACTGATACAGACACAAAGAAAAACACGTTTCCTAAGTAACCAAAGAGGGGAGAGACACCTGTTGTCTGTGTGAGAATAGATATTCTATACTGAAAAAGCATTTAACATCATATTTAACTGCCAAGATCAATTTTCTCAAAACTCTACTGCATTTCTGTTAAACTGAAACAAGTGTGAATTCAGTCTCTGTTGTAGTCCTCATCTCTTAGCAATGCTCATAGAAAATTACCACTTGAGTGCTGCAACACAGCTTTGTTGTTGGACCCTCTATCTGTGATGGGGAGTGGGGATTAATCAATCGATCCTATAATGTGTTTATGTGAAACGAAAGACCAGCAAAGCATTGCCCTAGAGAAATGGAGAAGCTGCAAAGAGACAGGAATTGCAGCATTTCTGACAGCTACTTTTGAGATGGAGCAGTTTGTGCTTTGTCCTTTGCTCACAGCTGTGCTTGAAGACACAGTCCAGCTTTTACGAATGAGTGTTAGCTCAGATTTACAGATTGTGGGAGAAATTATTATAGACTCTATCCAGCTGGTCATAACAGTTTGGTAATCTGTCAGAAATGGGCAAGATGGAAAAATTAAACAATGGATGAATTTTATGGGAAGTACATTTTTTCGGTTTACTGACAGTGATAGCATCATTTTGACCATTTGGGATAATCTAGCACTGAGAGACCACTATAATTTCTTATTAAATTTTGTGAGAGATTATTACGTCCTGCATGTATATGTGAGTATAAGTGAGATTGCTGTAAGAAGTCTCTAGACAGGGACACCAAATGCCTCCCAGGGCATTTCTGACAGTTCACCTGATCACTGAGGACCAGAATATGTGTTTGCGTGAAACACAACATGCAAACTAATAGCAAAAAATCTTAGCATGAATTCGTGTTTATTTTGGAGGGCCTCTGTCTCCTGTCACATTAATTATTGAGCAAATATTCATTTGGAAATTTTTATTTACAGCTCTTTGTTCATCTCGTACTTTTCCACACGTATACTCCAGATTTCCTTCAATCAGACTTTACTTCGTAATAAGCTGTTTCATATCTTGCAGCTTCTACCATACTTATCTATACTGTGCATCTTGTTTGCAAAAGGAAAGCATTTTTGCCGACCGATTTCTGAATGATTTATCTCTCTTTGTAGACCTGCCTTTACGTATGTGCATAGTAAAGGAAACCTGTGTGATACAGCCAGGAGCAGTAAATTGTGAGATTATATATCCAGATAAATCCACATACATACCAAATGTACAAAAATATGTGGGGTTTTGAGCCAATGAGTCAGGCTCTTACCTACAGTTTTAGCAACACTTCCAGAGTTGGATCAGATATCAGCAAATATTAAATAAAGGGGTAAAGATAATAGAGCAGTATGGTCTTTTGAAAAACTGTAAGGCCATTTCAGGCATAATTTAAGAGTTAAACTTGTCAGTTTCTAGAACTGTAAAAATACTTAGCTGCCTTGTGTGCTTTCTGTTGACCAAGATATTATCCATTTGGCAGAGGACTCCATCAAACTACTCCATCAAAGTAATGACCTGGAAGATATTGTGATCCAAGAAGATGTGAGACAGAAAGAAATCATTGCCAAATTACAGATTGGGCATCCAGTTATGAGAACGTTTTTACATCTTCCGAAAAGTCCTAAAGTACTTGGATCTACTCGCTGCTTCCCGCAGACAAACTCATAAAGCTTGGCAAAAATTCTGCAAAGAATCTGATATTCCAGACTGAGTGTTTTGGAGACAAAACTATGTTTGGTAACTAGCTCTTTGGGAGTTTGACTCAGGAAATTATATTCCTTTTCTTCATTTTGTTAATCTCTCCTTTCCCTCCAGTATGTAATGAAAAAAGATTCATCTGGACGTTGACACTGTAGCTTGTTTCATATCGGATTTAGATTTCCACCAAACACTCCCTTGGTAGTTTTCCTTGTTCTTGGAATATTTTCAGGTAGTGCTTTATAATCTCAGATTATAAATCTTTGCAGGAACTATCCCGTCAAGTCAAACCCCTTCCTCGGTTTTTTACGCCTTGATTTGTAAATTCCACACCTAACTGTTTTGCTGCATCGTTTTGTGTGAGAGCAGTGGAAGGAAGTTTCATCATATATGTGTTTCCCTTGTGCTTTCCAGCAGGAAGCCTTGCATTCTTCTTCCTTTTCCTGCAAATAATTAGGGGAGCAGCTTTGAGTGCATAATTTGTAAAGAAAACCTTTATCATTTGAGTTATCACCTTTCCTGGAAACCCCAAAAAAGTGTACTCACAATCCAGAAAGCATGCTTTTGGAGAGTGTTATCGTTGCTAAGACTATATGGTAGAACTTGCAGCCTAAATGGCAAGAAAAAAAATATTATCTGTGGCTTGTTTTCTTTAAAATAATAAGTACTAAAGGATCAAGATCTAAAAGTAGATAGATGTCTTACTGAAATACCATGCTTTGCTGTTAATGACATTCCCGCTTTCAACAGCA